>NW_009207993.1:9521-9846 GCF_000690835.1 Fulmarus glacialis
GTCAGCGGGGCCCCCCGGGCCAGCACCAGGGGGGGGAGCCGTGAAGCTGGAGCTAAAACTGCGGCGTCCAGCTGTGACTGACGGGCACTGAGGGGCTGGCTGCTACCTGGCGGGAGGAATGGGGGAAACCCAAGCCCTACGTTGTCTCAGCGCATTGAAATTTGCCAGCAAGACCATCCGTTTCCATGTAAAAACCTTTCTTCTGGCTCTGTTTCCTTTTTCTTTCCTCCCAGCCCTCTGCAGCAGCCTTGCTGAGGGAGCAACCCAGCCCAGCAGCTGTGTCCCCTTCCGCGGGGGGACCGGCTGGAGCTGGGGCGCCGCAAGG
>NW_009207993.1:10011-60037 GCF_000690835.1 Fulmarus glacialis
GGGGGCCCGGCTGGCGCTGGGGCGCAACAAGGACCTTTCACAGCTGGTGCTGTGGCAGAGTCTTCTTGGTTTTGGTAACAATACGATGGTGATAAATGCCGCAGGCTTTCCTGGCAACAGCTTCCCGGCAAGCAGCTGTGCCTGGCGGCGGTTCCCCGGGCAGCCCCCCGGTCCCCCTGCGTGTGCCTCCGGGCTGGCGGCAGGCAGGACGGTCCCTGCAGGGTTTGGGCACCATCTGCACCCACAGGCCGCCGTGGCTGCGCCAGCAGCCTGGGCAGGGTCAGCTCATACGAAGCGTTGGGCTAAGAGGAAGGTAGAGGGATGAGGCCAAAAGGCTCACGTTGGCATTGCTCAAGGGCTTTTTTCCGGCATCCTGGAGGGCCTTGTCGGAGTGTTGTCTTCTCCAGTGAGCCTTCGTTCGGGACAAGGCGTGCTTTGCAGGGATGGCCCCTCGGAGCAGCAGCTCCCACGTAAGTATTGCCTCTGATTTCATTGCTGCGGTGCTGCACACAGGCTGCTCCTCTTGTAGAGTCGGAGGCCGGCCAGCCGTGTTTTTTTTTTTTTTGTTTTTTTCTTTTTTTTTTTTTTTTTTTTTTTTTTTTTTTTTTAAAAGACGTATTGAGATTAATTGCTTTGTGCCTCAAAAATGCTGGTATAATTTGTAGGCTGCTTATTGAACAGAGTTGTTCCAGTTCTTGATAGCGGGGCATTTTATTCAAATTCAGTCTTGTTCATTCAGTTGCAAATAACCGTTGTTTATCTCATATGAATCATTGAATAAATATGAGTTTGAAATTGAGAGTTTCACTTGAGCTCTAACTGATGTTGACAGTCAAGCTAATGCTTTCAGTGCCTGGCATCGTCCATAGATGCACTTTCCATTGTGTGAAAAATGATGGATAAAGGGTGAGGGTTTTTTGTGGATTTTTATTGTTTTGGTCGTCCTTCTGAGAAGAGGAAACCATCAATTTTCACCCCTTTGTCCTTGGAGCTAGTTAAGGCGATACACATTGAAAGCAAAAGGAGTATTGCCATTGCATCTGTTTATTGGGTGCTGCTTACAGTAACACTGACTTGGGGGTGCCCTTGGTGGGGTGTCCCAAGCCAGACAGAGGATTGAACCCATGGGGACCGTGGGCCCAGACCTTCCTCCATTCCTCTGCTATGTGCCAGGTTTTGCTCTTTGCCTCATCTCGCAGTGCCCTGCAGGTTGGAGGCCTCTTCCCTGGCTTGCTGCGCGGCCAAAGCTGGCTTCCAGATGGGACCTTGCCCTTGACCAGCTGCCTGGCAGGGAGCCAAAGGCCCATCTTGTGATACGTCTCCTGTGTCCTGCCCTTGGACTACTTCACTTGAGTCATGGAGAGAAAGGGGCTCTTTTCCATGCTGAAGCAAGCGCTGGTGACATGCCAGTAATGTTTCACATTTTTTGCAGTGCCACGGTCACGGTATTTGTAGGTGGGTGGGCTTCTTAAAAATCAAGTTTTGCGATGTCTTCAGGTGCTGTGTAACTATAGGTCATACAAGGTTTCTTGCAAAGAAAGTTAAATTGAAGATGCACTTTTTTTTTTCTTGTAAGAATTAGCATGGATTGCCTAGAGGCTTACTATAGTATAATCTAGGTAAAATTGACGTGTTTAATTTGAATTAAATTTCTTTATTGTCTGTGTAGGCAAGCCCAATTGAAGGGTCATAAGCACTGAACCTGTAATTGGAAGCTTGTTCGTACTTGATGATAGAACTTGTCTGCGAATGGAAACAGGTCGGTGTGTGGAATAAACTGCCTTGAAATACCTCTTGTGGAATAGGTGTTAGGTGGGAAGTCTTGATCAGACAACCTTATTGACAGTGGTCAACACATAGGGAAGCAACAAAGAGGCGCGATTTAGTGGGTTTGCTGAGCTCTGCTGCAGCCATGACCAGGATTGCCATCCTGGCAGCGTGCTTCCCCACACTGTGGAGCTCGGGAGCGAGGAGGGATATTCCGCATGGGTGTGACAGCCTGAATGTTGTAGTAGGAAAGCTGTTCAGGGGAGGTGCTGCAAGCCATCGCTGGTGCTGTCGCCGCTGGAGGTTGGGGAGAGGGTGGGGGAAGGCACTGGGACAGGCTCCCAGCACTAGAACCTGGGAGCAGCTCCTGACCCAAGTGTCCCAGGCCCCGGCAAGTCTGAGAGGCGTTGTGAAACGGGGAGTGAGGGGAAGGGTTTGGAAGAGTTTTGATTGATAGAAGGAGAAACAAAGACTGAAAATGGCTGGAACCGAAGTGAGCAGGGGAAAAAATAGAGGATTATACAAAATTTACGGGTTGTGTGTTACTCAACTGATTTGGTAGGTACAGCAACATGAAAAGTGGACATTGAGACATTTTGCATTAGAGGTCAAGATTAACATCTAACTGGGAAGGGAGGCTGGGGAGTGGGGTATTTCCCAGGGTAGATGAGGTAGATGAGATGTGGTAGATTTCCCACAAAACGAGTGGGGAATAAGCTGATGCTCAGTTGATGTGTGTGTGGGATGTTTGCTTGAAGAAAAGGCCAGTGTTAGTCACAGTAGTAATGATATCAGTTCAGCTGGTAATACTTTTTCTTGACATCAATACATGCCTTACATAAGATTATTTCATTTTCCTCCATAGTTTAATAGATAAGAAACTTCATTGTGGGGGTTTTTTTATTGCTTTGAAAAAGATAAAATTACATTGCATCAAAGCAAGCCTTGGGCCCTGGTACATCTTGTTGCTTGAAAGATTGTTTTGGGACAATGGAATGGATGTCTAAGGTCAGTTGTTAAAGAGAAACAGTAAATTATCGGACAAAAACATTACTTGAGTCACACTCTTGTCATGATTAACTGTAGAATTTAAAATGTCAGTAGTTAATCTGCTTTACATTTGGTCTTAAATTGCTTTTGATTTATAAGAGAGCCTCCTTGTCCTGTATTTTAAGTATCTACTTAGACAGTAGATCTCTCCAGGAAAAAAAGAATAAACTACTAGATTTTTATTTTTGTTTTTAATCTCTGGGTCCTTGGGCTTGTCATGATCTATTTTTCTCCCTGGAACGCTGCATTCCACAGCTTGTAATGTGAGCCCAAGGCCTCTTTTTTCTGCTTGGACTCATGTATAAAGACATTTTGTAAGATTTATTGCATTCTTTTAACTTCCAAACACGGGGGAAACACAAATGATGATCCTCAGTTCAGACCAACAGCAGAGAATGAGAAAAAAAAAAAAATCAGTATTTTTAAGTGGATGTTTCTCTGTACAGTCCTGCGTATTTTGCTGGGCTATGCTCTGCTGCAGGGTCAGTGACCGTAAGCAAAAAGATGCCTTAGAAAACTGAGGCACTGACGTCTTGAATGTATGAGCCAAGTCCTCTGGAGTTGCTGTTGAGTCGTGTGGATTTTTGTGGGCATCACCATAGCAGTTGGGATTAACCCTGTGGAAAAACTCACATAGAGCAGCCCCTGGGGCAACAACAGGAAGGCTGATTGCTTCACTTTTTTAGGTCATGATTAGCTTTGCTTTCTGGTGTCTGTGGGCTGGCCAGATGCTGTAGTACTTGGTTTGCTAATGTCATAGGCTTTATTGAAAAAAGTTTGGTTGGTTGGTTGGATCTCCTACTGTTTGTAAACCTGTCTCCCAGATGACATCTGTAGAATACCTCTTTGCTTTCTCCTTCCCTATCTTACTGAATTTTATGTTTAAACGACCATATTTTACATTATCCCTGTGGTTATATGGATTGGAGCAACTTAATTTAAATCGAGTGCATGACAAGACCGTGTATTTCTGTTTTCCATGTGCGAATATCAGTATTATCTTCTGTAATACCCTGCAGTTCGTAGAGTACATCTAGGGCTCATAAGAAGTTTTCTTAGGTAGAAAAGGGCAGCGGAGGGAGGTTGGTTGCTCCTTTTCTGTTACCCCCACCAAAAAAAACCCCTCTTGATTTATTGCAACACCACCAGCGACAGGGATGTGCTAAGCTGCGTAACCATTCCCAAGCACCGCAGCAGGCAGTGCTTGGCATCGGTCGGACACCACCACGTCTGGCGTGTGTTATTGACGGTGAAGCTGACGGCGCGTGACCGGCTGAAAAGGTTGCTGCCTGCTTGGTGGGCGATGGCCGTGAGGGATGGTCCGGCTCGAGGCTGCGGGCAGGCGTCTTGTCCCTGTCTAGAGGCGGGAGCGGTGGGGAGGCAGTGCCCGTCACCACGCTTTGCTCTAATGCAAATTTCAATCTTTGGATTAAAGAAAGAGACTTGAGCCTGCATGGATTGGGAGTTGTGCTTGGGAGGGGTGAGGGTGCAGGTCACTGTGTAGAAGGGGCTGTTTTAAAATGCTCACAATATGTAAACTTTTCAGTAGATGATCTTGCACATTTTCAGAGAGCAGATTCAGTAACGATCTAGCTTGGTCAGGGCTTCCAAGATGCAGACAAACCTATTTCTGCCCTTAAATAAAAATTGCACAGAAATCTTGCTAAAATGATGAGGATTCAGTCATCAATCAAATACCGAATTGTTGACTAGGAAACTTTTGGAGGACCTTCTGCCTTCCTCCCATTCAATATTGATCATCAGCATCAGACCAAAAATCCAGCTGCTTGTGAAAAACACCCTGAGAGATTTGGTTGTGTGTTGGCTTGGCACAGACTGGAGAGCCTAACTGTGACTTGTAGCTTTTGCAAGAAATGGGGATTGTGCAGGGCTTTGTGATGTGCTTTACCTAAGCACTTAATTCAGCATTCTCCTAAACTTGCTTGACTCAGCTGTTGTGAAATCCTTTGCTACCATTTAATGACCTTATTCAAGCAGGGATATTTGTCACTTGGCTTCATGTCACAAAATGATACAGTGAGAGAGAAAGCATGTGTGCTTCTGTCGTTGAAGGCCCACTCTGACGTTCTCTCCTGGTGTTAATAAATTGTATTACAAATTAAATCTTTTGTTAAAATATAATTTCCATTAGATCTTGAGCTTAGGGGTAATTTGTCAGTGCAGAAAATTAATTAGACATTGTTTTGTGATATTCCCCTTAAATGGAATACTTGAAAGACTCCTTATTTTTTCTTATGTCAGATTAATTGTGCAGGATAACAATGTCATTTTCAACATAAAGAAGTGGGGAATATTAACGTCTTCATGCTGGTGGTTTTCATGCTCTTTTAAAAGCATCAGTGAAATTAGTTTAATTGCAGTCATATGCCTCAAACTCCTGATTTGTTGGTGGCTTGTTTACTTGATCACAAGTAGGTTTTAAAAGAGTATATTAATGTAAAATGCTAGTTATTCCAAATTGCGTGGAGTACAAGAAACGCTTTTCTGAACCAAATGTAAAGATACAGACTCCCCTAACAAATGCTTGCACATTGTGGAGTACAATATTGCACTGCTCATGCAGCAATATTTGTGAATAGGTATGGTATTTATGAGTAGGGAAAATGATATATTTATTTGCTAAAGCTATCATTTTCATTAGATGTCTTTGCCTTAGGATGTAGTTTAGGAGTTGTTGGCTTTCCAGATAGAGTCCCTTATGAAGTTGTTTATTTCTCTATGTTGCTTCACCGTTTCTTAACAAACCCCTTCACAAGACGTCAACCACCAAAACCCCATTTACCTAGTGCTCATCTGCAGTCTCACCTTTAATCTCGGCGCGTGTTGTCGTAAGTTCTGCGGCTTCCTACAGTGCATTAGAGAGCCTTCGACTGGCATCTTCTGCAAAGAGAAGGCGATCCCTGCAGCAGCATTTGGGGATCTGGATGGTGTTTCAGAGGGTGATGTGGGAGTCTGTCCCGTCTGTGCAGTGCGGTCGTGCCCACATCCTGGAGATGCTGGTGTGCTGCTGAGGACTTCCCTCTAACTTCTTTTTCCTTGATCCCGTGTCCAAGGCTAACCTTCTCATTGTGAGACCATGAATTCATTTTCTCCACCTTTCCTTCTATCTCACCTGGGTGGTACTTTTGGGAAGTATGAGTGTAGTTCTCACTCTCAGTGTCTAGGGCTTGACGTCGTGTCCTAAAGCAGATCTGGCAAGTGCTGTGTGTATCACAATGGTTGAGCAGGCAGACCTTGGCACTGCTCTGGGTATGTCCCTGTCACAGCAAAGCTGATGAATTTTACCCAATTCTGGAGAGAATAGAATTGGGCTAATAATCCTGTTCATTTCTGAACAGACATGAATCAGAACATGGGGTCATGTCATCAAAGCTTTGAAACAGGCTGTCACAACCAGACCAATATGGTTTGTTTTCACACTTTCTGCATGTCACCCTATTTGTAATGTTAGTTCAGATATTCCTGTCCTTACACACCTGTCTCTTCAAACTTTCCTTTTTTACTAGAGAAAGAAACCTGACTCAGCAGCATGTGATTACTTTTTTTTCAGTCATACTTGCTTTCTTCTTCAAGACACACTAAGCAGTGCTCTTCCAGCCCTCGGGTGTGGGTTCTGCTTTCAGCAAGCTGTTAATATTTGGGCATCCGATAGTTCCCTCCTACGTTATTTTTGAACTTCGGAGTGCCTCTTAGAGCTTTTTTTCATGTTACCTGGGGAACTTGGTAGCATCGGTCCTCTGGCTTTTCAGGTTGCTTCCTTATTTGATTTGAGTCCATTGTTGGTATGTTCATCGCGGCACTAGTAAGCTCTGGTAGGGACAGTCGAGTGGTTTTGAAGTGTTGTTCTCCTTTGCAGTGAAATGCTCTTTACTGTTGTTTAGTTAGGTTTGCTGTTTTGTCTTGTATTTCTTGAGCTTGTTCCTTTTATTGTTGTTTTTTGCAATCTCAACCTCTAATTTTCACTTCCATAATAACTTTGAGAGTTCTTATTTTGCGTGCTGTCTCTTTAGGGTTTAATTTATAGTTTTCCATGTATTCAGCATGTTTGTTATTTTGGACCATTTATATCTTGAGAGGAAAGAAGTTTTTGCTGAATTCTCATTTAGGCTTGTCCTAAAACTTCTTCCAAGTTTCCTGCATGTTCTACTTGACCTTCCAGAAATGCTGGCAAGATCCTTGAGGATGGACGCTCCTGCACTCTGCCAGTGGGCTCCTCTTAAAGTTCAGGAGCCAACTTGTTCATCTTCCTCTTCTGCATGCTGACCCTGCAGAATGGCTCTTGGTTCCTATTTCCTGAGGATTTCATCTGCTGTAATATTTCATAACTTGACCTTCTAATTAGCAACGATAAAGTTCAAGGTAGCTTTTTCACGTCCTTATCCTAATAAAGGCGTGAGTCAAGATGAAATAAAACAAAGCAGGCCCTTCAGGGCTTGAGCAGCAGGACTGCTAAAAGCCCGCTTTAAGGAAATGAGGTCTGCGCATGTGATCTTGCTGCCCTGTCTGATGACTTTGATCTTGTTAGATGATTTTGACCAAGTTTTACAGCGGGTTTACGAAATCTGAAGGATGCGTGTCTCTGGTAAAAACTAAAAGTAAAGGAAAAGTAACTCCCCAGCGCTGGGGAAGAGAGACCCTCCTTCTCTCTGGTCTGGGTGGCAGCCATTATGACCGGTTGGTGTGTTTTCTAGCTGGTCGACACACGGTCATATCTCTGAGTCAGCTCACAGAGCTGTTTCCTCACCCAAACAAGGAGGTGATGCGTGGAAGAGCTGGAAGTGTGAAAACAACCAGCCTGAAGAAGAGAAAATAGTGGGTTTGAGCGGGAAGGATGGATCTGCAAAGACCATCTTCGATAGTCTTGCCACTCACAAGTCAATCGTCACGTTGTTTTTCTCGGTGCATTTTTATTAATTCCTTATGTTAATAAACGTGCTTAGTGATGTGTGGAACGCTCTGCCTACCCTACTAACCTGTGCATCACGTATCAAAGAACAGAAATCACAAATACAAAAATTCTTCTCCTAGGAAAGATACTTTGTTTCCTTTCCATGTTCGCATGAGCTGCCCTCACAGGATATGTGCCCTTTTGGTTTCCTAATTCTCTTATCGAGTCTATTTTTCTGTTTTAATTCCATGCTGATACATGGCCTCTGTTAAGTTACTTACTTTTCTAGAATTTGCTCTCTGTAAATCCCTTTTATTTCCAGGTCTTCCAACTTACCATATTCTTTGCTCTGCAGTATGACCTTTGGGTTTTTTTGTCATGGTTCTTCTGACTAGAAGGTCAGGAACTGCCGTTTATTACTCTTGAGATGTAATTACCTCTAATTCCAGTTTGCAATTTGTGTGGTTAATCTTGGGACTGCTAATACTGTTTTCAGCCCCCAAGTTTTGCTATCAATTGATGCCGTTCACATTCGTTCTGTCCTTTAGGTATCTGGACCGCTTGCCCAAGGATCATGTACAAGTGGCTGCTTTCTCCATCCTGGCCAGCATCTCTCTGCCCTGTACAAATGCTTGTCCTGTCATCTTGATGGTTGTTTACCACAAAACACGGCTCAGACCTCTCTCTCGGTATCTGTCTTTTTCCTGCAGTTAGGAAAAAGATGTGCTTTGGATGCGCTGAATCTGTAGGAACTTTCTGATGGTTTGCTCATGTGTCCCGTTGATGTCTGTGCTGCCTTCCAGCACCTGTTAGAAATTTGTTTCCTGGATCTCCTTCCTCCCCCAGCCTTCCTCTGGTACGTTTTGTGCTGGTGTGAGTGACAGCTGTAACGGTACGATGGCCTGTGCCAGCATCTGGTAAAGCCGGCATATGATTTTAATGAACAGATTTCTTCAGGCAATTCTCCTCTGTCAGCTGGTGGGTTATCTGAGTACAGAGCTTCAATGTTAAGTGCGATCTGCGTTCAGCCTCTTGCTTCTTCAGCTGCTTTTTCTCACTTGTCTCAGCAAGACAGACAAAATCACTATTTTCCTGAATGGCCTCCTATGATGACACAACTATCCTTGTTCAGTCTTTTATTACCAGGCGCATACATACGTTTTTATGCTGAAATCCTTTGAGGGGTTTTCTCTTCCTGTGCAGGCGTGGCCCCTTGCTCTGCCCCGTCCGTCGGGCAGTGCTGCCTGATCCCCAGCCCACAGCAGCAATCCTGCGGTGCTCGCCAGTGCTCAGGCTGGCGGTTATTGCGCTGCTTCCATCGGTTCTATAAATATTATTGCAAAGGATTTTGGAAGGTTTGTTTTGTTTTGTTTTTTTCAAATATTCCATATCATTAAAGTATTTGCATTAACCCTGCGCTTGACTTTCTTACGCTGAAACGGTGCCGTTAGCAGGGACTGATATTGCCTGAGTAGCATTGGCTATGAGGTGCAGGCATATGTCTATAAGGATGAGCTGCCAAGATGTAAATTAAAAGGAAATGGGAAGCTGAATTCCAAAGCTATGGTTTTATAGTCTTTAGTGATGTCATTAGTATTCATAAAAGTTTAACTAGATTGGGGATGTGTACATCTTCTGAGCATATTTGTGGTAGTTTTACAGAAGATATGTAGAAGTGTTTTCTGAGTATTTAAATTGTGGGGTTTTTAGAGCTTTTACTGTCTGTTTGGAACAGGGTTCAGAAATCCGTCTCAAAAGTCCATTAATTAGAAATCTGTTCGCCTGTTCATTTTCAAATACCTGCAGCACACTGAACTATGTGCTACTTAGATTAGGAATTAAGTGTGCTACTTAGATTAGGAATAACGACCTGACCCAGTAGCGGTGCTGACCAGAGAATTGAATGGAAACATTTAAGTGGATTTCAGATCAAACATATAAACACTTGCAGCCTGTTAGAGCAATAATTTTCATTTGCTGTTTTGCACTGTAAAACATTTCCTCCCAGAGTAATTTGAGTATAAGTGGGGTTTACTGTAAGGGGTGTTTTCTTTGTTTGGTTGGTTTTGGATTTTTTTGGGAACGATTATTGCGTGGTTTATTTTTCTCCTGATAAAGTCTAACAGTAGTCCAGTGTGAACTGAGATTACATTTACCCTTAAAAAAGAAAAGACCTTATAGTCCTCAGTGCATGGTCAGTATGTGCTAGTTTCATATGACTCCTGTGTATGTATTTGGGGCTTCAATTACTGTCAGAGAAGCTTTTGAAGAAGGTATGACTGGCAGACTATTGTATTTTACAAGTCTGCACATTGATAAACTGGTTAGGGAATATGAATGGGTATGAAAATTCCATTCTCAGATAGGAGTTTTTGAATGTGTGCTCTGATTATTATATTTTCTTTGTTTCCCCTCTCTCAGGTATTCACTTATAAACAGAGCACGATCACACACCAAAAAGTAACGCCTATGCATCAAACAAGCGCAGAGAGCGTGGAAGACATGGCAGCACTCGTAGATCTCCATGAAGGCTCCATTATGCACAACTTATTCCAGCGATATCAGCAAGATAAAATCTATGTAAGTTTCTTCTAAAATTAAGAAAAATATCCAGAGGGAATGTTTTTGAATGTGTAAGTGCTGTGTGTGTTTTGCTGTTCTGTGGTATCTCCCCTCCTAATGTTCTCCAGTTCTTTGTGTATCCAAAGAGAGCTAAGCGTGCCTCATCTAATGACTTCTCGCCAACAATGACGGAAGGAGAAGGTAGCTCAGAGCTGGCCAGGCAATCCTTTGGAAACCTTGGAAAAACCGGCATGCTACATATTCTGTTACGCTTCCAGTAACAGCATTGTGAAAAGGGCTCTCGTTTTTCTCTTCTCCTTTGGACTCTCTGCCCCAACAATATGAGCTGTGTAAGTCACCAGAGAGGATGCGGTGGGATTTAGTCTGTGATTGTCATTTGAGATCCCGTCAGGCCAAGATCCAATTCGGAGCAGCTTCCCCTTTTCTATTGTATTAGAAAGGGGATGGCATTACGATTGTCAAGCTAAGGACCTGTGCCATTAAATACAGATAGTCGGAGTTTGGGGTGTATGAGAACAGGCAGCTGTTTATCAGTTTCAAAAGCTAGGAATTAGTCCACACAGAATTCTTTTTCTCAGATCTGTAATGAAGGTTTTTGTGATTAGATTTACCTGCTCTTTAAATATTTTCATTAATCTTGAACAGACTAGATATGAATCTTTTCTGAATCTGGACCTATGCTAAATGTAAGAAAGATACAAGGAATATTAGTGGCTGTTACAGATTGTGAAATCTCACTTTTCAGTGGTTGGTGGTTTTGTTTTTTGGTTGGTTTTTTTTTTTTTTTTTTACTTAATAATTGCAGAGCATAAGTAGTTTTTGTTTGCATCACCTGTCTAGGCCCTTGATTTGGCCATACATATGCTTTATTCCAAACTTCATCTATTAAGTTTGCCTTTTTTATGTTTAAACACGAACATATCTTAATGCAAAAATAAACTTTCCCTGTATTTAGATTTTTTTTTAATGATAAAAAGCAAAAAAGGGCACAAGGGAATTATGTTCCTTTGCACATTAACTTTAAAGTGGCTAGTACAGGGAATCCTAAATGTTGAAGTAGTTCTCTTTACAAAAGTCTTTATGTATGTTTTTTTCTCAAAACAAATGAACCATTTTGCCATTCCGAAAAATCAGTAAACAAAAAATGAAAAACAGCTGCTCAGTAAGAGTTTAGTTTTCCACCGGTGTTATTACATTAGAATATAATACTCAGTGTGAGTCAAAATTTAAAAAAAAAAAATGTTTTCTGAGACAGTACTGAGTGTACTCAGATGGAATACACTTCCCCCTTTTAAAAAACGTGTGTAAAGGGGGGTGATTTTTTGAAGAGGCAAAGAATAGCCTTGTTCTGAAGAGACACGTCCTAGCTTATTTCTTAGCTTGTCAAGGCAAGTTTAGGGTATTCTGATACTTGGTGCTCAGTGCGGTGTACGTTTCTGGACAAACAGGTTTGTGTGCTGTTAATGATGACACATCTTCAGTTGCTGCTGAATACTCATTGTCACTTCAGTTTTGCTAATTTTACTGCTTACTCTTTTGAGTCCATCTCACCTGAAAAATGATTGAAAAGGTGGTTGGAAAAAAGGTGTGTTTTGAAATGCATATGAAAGCCTCTCTATATATGTAAACAGGACCTGATGTAAGAAGCATCTTCTTTTCTCCCTTCTCATTGGTACCCCACTTCTGCTGTGCCAATGGTAGTGTTTTAGCAGGACAGGGCTTCAGGAACAGAAACCCCAAGAAAAGCCGATGAAATAGCTTGAATAATTTTATGAAACTTAGTAGATATATGAACATGTGTTGTAGGAGGAGGTATTGTCATTGCAAAATGAACTGTGTCTTTTCAAGCCAAAATCTCTTAACTGTATTGAAAAAACATATTTTAATGGACTGAAAGGTGCATTAAGTTGACTTTGGTTGAAGGCATGCTTGCAGCTGAAGAAATCAGGCTCCTGGTCATTCTGCTTTGGGACCAGACTAGTTCTTGTACAGGACAGTAGAAGCTATTGGAGTTCATGCCAGCAGCAATCAAAACTTTCCAGATTGTACATTTGCCTTCTCCCTTCCCTCCAAAAAGTCCTCTCCCTTGCCCAGGAATTGCTTCATCAGTGGAGTGCACATACTGTCTCTTGTATCCACCTCGGCACCTTGGCTGTATCTGTCCCTTGTGCGTTAGGGATAAATCGGGAGGGCGTGTGCCCCTCTCCACTCTGAGCTTAGGGGCTGGTCATCTCATTGAAAGACTTCTTGCCATCCCCGAATATAAACCACCATATAATTGCCATGTCCTGGCTTTTAGCTTACAGGTGGCTTGTCCCTCTTCACTTCAGCTCTGTGTACCTCCTTGTCCACGTCATGAGTGGGGGGGAAAGATATGCAGAGTTGTATGCTGGCATTTTTGGAGTTATATGCTCGTAGTATTACAAGCATAGTAGTGTGGTTCTTGAGTCTGGCAGCTATTTTTCTCAATGGCAATGAGACCGGGAAGCACCTTTGTACCCTTAGTGAGGAATGAGCTTAATTAGGATGTAAGTTTTGGGGCTTGCTTCTTCACACACACACAAAAATTATACAAAGTGCAATATACTAAACTGTAGTGTAAAGTATATATAATTTCAAAAATAGAGAAGAAACAATTCAAAAGAAATTTAAACAGTTGCTTTTTCAGGAAGACAACTATTTATGAAAATCTTCCACTCTTAACTTCTCTGTCTGTATTTGAGGAGCTGTTTCTCCAGCAATGAGCATTTAAGTGAATATCTTCAGATGTTGGAGTTCAGTTTAATCTTCCTTTACCTAATAACATTTTTGTCTCACATAATCATACCCGTGTTCTTAAACTCTTCACTACTTCCTAATTAATACTATGAAGATATTTGCTATGGATGCCAAGTTTTGTCAAACATGTCATTGACTTTCTTTGCTGCTGCCAACAACTGCAACTATAAAGGGTCAGCAGAGGTTTTTCTATATTTCTTGCTGTTTTTTGGGGAGGGAGGAATATTGATTTAGCATACAGACTAGGTTCATAGCATGAATGATGCCTGGCTCTGTACTTAATGAGTTGAGGCTCTTAGCTGAATCTGTGCTGTTAGCGAGAAGGTGAATGACAAAAGTTGTTCGTGTCTATGTGCAACCATCTTTTTGCATCAGTGTCAAGTCTGCTGACATCTGCTTGTGATACTTTTTGTCTGAATTTCCATGAAAGAAAAGAGTGCATGTTTTCCCTTTTTGGCCTGCGAGAAGCACGCGATGTACATGCCCTTTCTTGATTACTTAAAGCAGGCTGCTGTCTGGTATTTTTTCAGGTTTCTTGATTAATACTGCTTTTGTTTAAAAGTTTGCTTCTGGGCTATCACTACTTTTGTTGTCCAGGAAAGGAGCAGAGTTAGGATGGCAGTGATCATATGTTGCAGGGGTTTTCATTGCTACTTGCTCCCCCATTTTACTCCATCAGGAACAACTTGGTATAGGAGGTCCGGCTTCTCAACATCGGTTTAATGTCTGTCTGTGAACGCTCAGATTAGTTTGTGCGCTAGGCTGGCATGTGGCAAAATATGGAAAGATAAACACCAGTGCTAAAAGCAGAAGGTGCCCACATTTGAAAATGGAGCCTTTTGTGAAGGCGAGTGAGGGATTTCGTCACCTTTGAAGCCAGGCCAGCACGGGGCACACGATGTGGAGAGGGGAGGTGCTGTGGCGGCCGTTCTTGTCGCTGTTCAAAGGCGAGTTGTTCCCAAAGCTGTTGGTTTACTTTTAGTTAAGTACACATTGCGGAGGAGACTGGCTTACCCTTGGAGAGGACGCTGTAAACCACACCACGTGGACTGTGCTGCAAGACGCACAAATCATGGTGTTCGAGCTGGCTCTGGGATGAGCTGCGGTTGTCTTGTCTCTGTGGCCAGCGGTTAGTTACTGATGCAGGTGAGTGAATTTCAGAAGAACAGACCAGAGGATTAGAGACCAGGTTTTGCTGAGGTGAGAGGCGGGTTGGAAATAACTGCAGCATACATTGTGCAGGTCAGTATGGAGGTTTTCAACGTCAGATCCACCCTCGTTTGCCTGACTTCAAGTAATAAACAACTTTCAAAGCACATCTGATTAGTTTTTTCCTTTTGAATTAAGCTCTGAAGTGCCAGGTAGGCACGTTCCCCTTTGAAGTGGTGATGATTTGACGCGTGCCCATCTGGTTCAGGTGGAGAACGTGTACCGATGCCCAGAGAGGCGTGCTGCGTGGGGTGGGGTGTGGCGGTCCCTTGGCTGCCCTCTCCTGATGGGGAGAGTGACCTCCAGGTTGTCCAGCAGTTGGGTGTGGTGGCCAGGAAGGGTGAGAGAGAACATAACCTATTTTTGCTCACTTTCAAATTAGGACTGCAGCTTGCCCGCTGATAATTAAAACCATCTGTTAGGTTTGTGTGCGTATGTATAAAAACTTCTGTACCAGCCACGTAGACATGTGCTGTACCAGCCACATCCACATCAGAGGAGGATGATGGTAATTAGGAGCTCAGTTTTCGTGGCTGGCTTCCTTTCTCTCTTCAGCTGAAGCAACAAACATGGAATAACTTGGATGAGAAAGCAACATTTCTCCGATTTTTAAAAAAGGTGTTAAACTGGAAAAGTTGTCTCTTCCCTGACAAGGTTGCTTGCAGAGCTCCTAGCCACTTCATTGCACTGAACGCTCAGTTATCTGTTCTTAAAAGGTATATTCAGTTATTTATGCATCAATTTTTAAATCTATTTGTGTTTATTTATTTTAGCAGCATGTTCAGTTGTAGTTTGTTAAATTTGCAGTAATTAGATAATTTATCTCCCTTGAAGTCATGAGGGTTCCCTGAGGCAACTAGTTGATGTTTGTGCAGTATTAATCAATAATCACCATCAGGGTTTTTTTCAAATTCTGTTTGCAGACACAGACACTTTAGTATCTAGGTCACTTGCTTTCTGTGACTTGTTTGTCTAGGTTTTTGCATATTCATTTTTTTCTGAGTACAGTAAAACTCATTTCAGATCCGGCGCAGTTGCCCTGTGCCATGTTACGATGGTCAGCAGGAAGCAGGAAGTGGATGTTGCTGCATGTTATAGTGAGAAAATAGCAAGGCACACTAAAGTCATGGTTAATTAAATACAGACAGACAGACATAATTCATACACTTTGAAAGCACTCCTGTTCAGATGACCTCTACCACAGACACGAGTTGTAGGTGGAGGCAGAGAGACAAAGGAAGATCAGTAGAAGACAATAGCCCACAGTGTTTACTTATAAAGCCAAAAACTGTCATTAGTGAGAAAATAGCAAGGCACACTAAAGTCATGGTTAATTAAATACAGACAGACAGACATAATTCATACACTTTGAAAGCACTCCTGTTCAGATGACCTCTACCACAGACACGAGTTGTAGGTGGAGGCAGAGAGACAAAGGAAGATCAGTAGAAGACAATAGCCCACAGTGTTTACTTATAAAGCCAAAAACTGTCATGACTGATCTCTTAAATGGAAAAACTTGGATGCACTCCCTGCAGAAACTGAACCTAAAAAGAATATGTATCAAGGACCCATACACCATCCTGGACAGCTCAATAGCCTTGGTCTTTGGCCTGTCATGCCTTGTGGTATAAGTAAGTGTGGGCCGTTGACTTTAACAAAAAAAAAAAAAACAAAACAAACAATGGTACACACAAATTAGTACCATAAAACATATATAAATATTGCACATGTACATTTAGACCAAGTCCTTAGTTACTACGCTAGCTCCTAGAACTACATTTATCCTGGTCTTGTCTGCAGGCCAGCTGTGGTTGCACAGTTCCTCTCCACAGGCATCCAATGCTCTAGAGCAGTCCCAAGTAACTGGTTTGCAGGATCTGCTGTATGGTCACTGAGGAAACAGCTGTTCATTTAATAGCTCAGCTTTTCCAGTAAAGAAATTTTAAAATGGTGCTTTTTTCATGCCTTCCTATGCTACCGGGGAGATAGGGAAAATTCTCTCCACCAGCTCCTTCAGTGGAGGTGCAAAGAGCAGAGAACACCATTGCTAAGAATGCATGACAAATGTCTATACATAGCTACTTACCTCCATAATTAGCATGTTATGCTTACACACATCAGATAATGTTTTCAAAATGTAGTTCAAAGTGAGTTCCTGTCTCCAAGCATTAATTACAGCTTCCGTTTCATGTCTGTTACTAGAGAGCTGCAGACAAAGATCTATATAAACACAGCAGGCTTTTAATTGGAAATCGAGTGGAATTTATTTCTGGTGATTGCTATTTCTAAAGGATGGTCAGTTACATAGATCAACAATTGTCTGCCAAAGGCCAATTATCATTATTTTTTATTTGTTTTTCTTTTTTTAATACATGTTAGGGGAAGAACATAGCTGTAATGATATGAGAAGCAAACATGCCACCAGTTGGTTAACCAACTTTGCTTCTGAATTCCTCCGTACTAGAGAACTTGTGGGACTGCTAATAATAATAATAATAATAACAACAGCAACAATAAAGAATGTTTGCCTGAACTTTGTCCTCACAACTGAAAATACTGGGGATTTTAAAGGTGCATATTTTCAGATCTTAGCAAATATTTTGGCCTGAGGTGTTGTGATCAACATGATATCATTAAAAAGGGAGCTGCTCAGAAAGGTCTGTGTAATTAAGTACACTATCATGTATGCAACGGCTACACAAACACTTTGCAATGTATGCAATGGCTACATGTATGCAATGGCATAAATTTATATTACGGTTTGCAGCACATTAGGTACATGTTGGTAACCTGCTGTGTGTATATGCTGCACTAGGGATCTTACCCTCTATCATCAGTGGGCTGTTTCAGTGAGACAGATGGGAAGGCGGAGGAGGTCAAAGTTATATTAAAACATCAAAAAACTCACTCATTCTGTCTGCTCTGTACCAGTATTTTTCTTCTCATTTGGTTGGTTGGTAGGAGAATAAATAATACATGCAGGGTCAATTCCTGTTGACTTCCATGAGTTTTGAATCATACCTAAGCCCTACTTAACGATAACTTCATATCGAAAACTGCAAAGTAGAAATCTATCATCTTGTGCAGGTTTTGTCTTTGGTGGTGGTATACGTTGCTAATGTTTTCTCAGATTTGAAGGCTTGTTTTCCTGTTGTTTTCTCCACACCTTTGTGGAATGTCACTGCTAACTCTATGAGCTGAGAACAGAAAGTAGACCAACTTGCAGAAATAAAAGGAAAATTTTTCAGTCCTTTGCTAAGTGCCGACAGCAGCTTAGTGCCGTTCAGTCAGAGCTTCTTTTGCAAATGGTGCTGAACGCTTCTGCGTGCGCCTTTACCTCACTTGCAGGTAAGCTTTGGCTCCGTTCTGTAAGGTCTGTTGCTCCCAGTCCCGCAAAGGCATTGAAAGGAGGGCAGGAATTTGGACTCCGAAACTTAAGCCGCTTGTCTGTCACCAGCATGCTTTCTTTATGTGAGTTAGGCTTTGACTGTAAAGCGAGCTGCACAAAATTTACTGCTTGTGCTTCACTGTCCAGCTGCCTTATTCACATATTCCAGCAGTTTTAATACTAGAAAGGCCACAGACAACCCATTTACGTTGAGAATGAATTGAATTACTTTTATAGCCGTTGTCTACCTGTGTAAATGGGCTATTGATTCATAGCCGGGCTGTTACTTTTATTTGAAAAGATGTAGTCTGTTTCTCGCAAGCAGTTTCAGCTATTTCCTTTTGATGTCTGTCAGTCTTTCCTTTTAAAAGCAAATGGAGTCCAAACGTTCCATTTAGCAGATTTTTGACTGCTAATATCATTTGCCATCTTAGTGCTGATTTCTAGACCCACGGCTATTTGGCAGCAGTTAGGTGCCATCCAACAAACTACCTGGCATAGATTTAGATTTCAGTTATTCTGGCTTTTGATTTCTGTTTTCATGCGTGTTAAAGCGTAATTCCTGCTCTTCCTGCTCTCCTCCTAAAAAAACCCTTTCTGTGGAAGAGGTCTTAAAACATTAAAGGACCATGGAAATTATGAAAAGCTGGATATCAGTATGTAAAATACTTGCAGGCAGAATGAAATAGATCTCCAAAGCTTTATATTAAAAATATTTCTCCAGTGTTCTAGAGACACTGCTTTTTGGTATGTCATCTACCAGCATTTTTGTTTTCATTTGCATGTGTTTTCTCTGAAAAACACCTTCATCTTCCCAAGATGAGTCTATAGGAAGGAAGAAGACCGTTTTTGTCTTTTCCTTGCTGGAGGGTGAATTAGACCTTCAGACAGCTTTGAAAGACTCATTTGAGCATTGTGCAGTAACAAAGCAGGAAGAAGAACTGGTGTGTGGCCACAGGCCATTGGAAATGAAGCAACGAGCCATGGGGTCTCGCTCTTTGTGGGGCCTTTTCTGATTTGAGCTAGAGATTGCCTGGTTAGAGTTAAGCTGTGCACTTCTGCACACAGATTGCTACAGTCTGATGTGCAAACCTACATTCACATATTGCAGCCCATGAAAATGACAAAAATCGATGTCTCATTCTGATTGATCGTAATTTTTTTGGTCAGGAGGTCACCTCCTCTCTCCACTTGGCAATAGTGAAGAGACATACTCTTCCATAACTGTTTATATAAACAGTCTATGCACAAAAGATCATTATCCTGACATCCAGCAGATAGGACTGCTACATGGTAGAGATTGTTTTGTATTAGTCAGCAAAAAAAAATGCAATAAAACCAAGGAGACTCGGTCGTTTTTATACAGGAGAAACCTGTGAAGATCTTAAATAAGGAAAGAGGTCGGACATCAATATTATTGTCTGTTTTGGTTTTTACTTTTGGCTGTAACAATGCGCTTTTATCAGCTTTCCTGTATATTGGTTTCATATTTCCCAACTGGATTTTTTTGTGCAGATTCTGGATAACACTTGTAGAGTTTCCTTGAGTATCTCCATCCGCATGGAACAGTCTGTTCAGTAGGAGAAAATTAATGGGAAAATAAGACGAGATTAAGCTATGAGTGTATCTCTTAACCTGTGGAGAGCTCTTAGTTTTGTGCAAGTTCTTCACCATCTCTGAGCCTTCTGTGGAGTTAAGCTGAAAGATGTGACTGCCTCTGTGCACTGTTTAGGGTATTTACGTTGGCAGCTAAGGTGACCAAAACCCAGTTTTTAACCCTTAAGAAATAGACTGATTCCTGAGCTTTCTTAACTGAAGCTAGACGGCTTCAGTTAGCTGCCTAGAACAAGAACACTATGAATGTGCAAGGTTGAAGCTGTAGGGAGTGGAAGGATTCGCTTAGTTTAGAAGCTAAGGTAGCTGGGTTGCAAAGTACCACTTTTTTCGTGAAGAGGTAGCATAGCCTTTGCCCTTGGAGGGGCTTGGGAACAGGACGGTGTTCCTTAATACTCTTTTACCTAGAGAGGCTTAAAGTCACATTAGTTGGGTTGAAGGGTCAACATAACAGACAAGGATGCATCTGATAAGGTATGCTGTTGCCCAGCAGTTGCCTCTGATCATCTGAAATCACGTATTTAAAAAAAATCTAAAATTATTCCAAAAATCTTCTTGTGAACTGTGCCGGTGAAAACAAGCATAAAGCCTAGCTTTGAAAATGCCTTGGTCTGTTATGCCTTGGATCTGATCTGTACTCGGCACAGGAAGGGAAAATACCAGTGAGGTATTTGGTAGAAGAGACTGCTGCAGCTTCTCTCATGGACTAAAGCAAATGGGAAAGTGCAGCTAAGCAGTGTGAACGTGCCTGAGAAGACGCTTTTCAAAAACAATGACAAGGAGAACATTTAGCAGGTGGGTCTTGGATATAGGTAGCTGCCTGTTGACACTTGTCTTCTTAGTCATGACATTCTCTGTCGTGTTCTGGTTCCCTTCTAAAGGTTCTCTCCTATGGATGCTAACTCTTGCGTTTGTAGTGTCGCCTGTGTGTTTACAAACAGCTCATTTTGCAATCAGTTGTACAACTGACCTTGAGAAGAAAAAAGGACAATTTAGGCGTCGTGATGTTGTGCGCATTGACAAGGAATACAGAGGTAAAGAAAAGTAAAGCTGGTGTAAATTTGGGTGGTTGGAAACCCACCATGAGTCACCAAACATGGTGAGGGCTGCAGAAGCCCAAGCATGTAAGGATGATTACAGAGTATGACATTTCCATCTTAGAAACAGTTTGATTGGTTGAAAACTTCTAAACTTGTAGTTTAGTACTTCACTTTGATTATAGTTTTTAAGAAGGGAGCTTGGCTTCAGACATTTTAGTTTGTAATTTAGAGAGACAACTGGATTCCGTCCCACTGAAATTAGCATGGGACTAGCTGAAAGATGGGGTATACTTACCACAGAGAGGATAAATCAAGGTCCTACCAAGAACAAGGGCATTAATTATCATCCTGTTTATGGCATACCCTTGCCCCTTCTGCTGCCTCCCCTAAAAAGCACGCCAAAATATGGCCCAGCTATCTCCCTCCTTTTTATGCTGACATGTATGCGGTGGTTGACCTAGTTATCTTTGCCTCAGAATAAACTCAGTCATCACTAGCATCAATCTCTTTACCTGAGAGAACTGGGAATTACGGAGGCTGTATCTGCAGTGTGGGGCACACTCTTCTGTTTCCAGGTTTTGCATCCTGACACCTTGAAATTTGGTGTTGAAAACGTAACGAAGTTTGGCAGCTATTTTGTGGTCTTTCAAATGTTGTCTGACTCTGCATGTTCTGTGAAAGCACTGGTATTGTAATTCGGTAATGTTACTGTAGCTGTGATGATTTAAAGGTATGAGAGATGCGCAAGTTGTGTGCAACAGCGATAAAAATCTTTTCCTGTACATTGTCTAAAAGTGACATGTAAGTAGCTTTCTAGGCAGCCAGTTGCACTGCAGTTTTATTTGAAGTTTCCCACATATTAAGGGTAAACCCAGAAAATAATACTTGTTGAATAAATTGTCAGGTTGATACTAACACCCCTTTTTAAAAAAAAATACCCTTACTTTTCAGACACAGAATCAGTTCCTTAAGTAACTCCAGGATAGCCAGGAGTTGCTCAAAAACAACCCAGAAACATAATTTTTGAGGCATCTGTAAACATGCTTTTGTTTCTGTAATGAGATAGATTTTTCTTGTCCCAAAGCAGAAGGTCTTGAAAGTGCTCTGAAGAGAGTTGGACAAAGTGCTATTTCTCAATGTTAATGTATATATCTGTAACAAAACATCTTAATTCTGTATTTGATGGGTTCCAACATTTCTAGTACCGGGTTGTGAAGAATATAGTGATTTTTGGTGTCATTGAAGAAACACAGTGATAGAAATTGAGGAGTGCAGTCTCCTTGTGGCTGTTTTAGTAGTGCAAGCAGTTTTAGTTTCTGTTGTGATTGTGGATCAAAGACTTAGTTCAGGAGCGGCATATAATGCCCTTTAACAGAGCCCTCCAGCCTGCTCCTGCCTTCTCTCCCACCCTCCCTGTAGCAGGAGATATGTGAACCCTGAAAGAAGTCCTTTCCCCTGCCCCCTTTTTGTCCCCTGTTTATTTATTTATTTAAGAAAGAAGGAGGAATGGGATGTCTCAGATGCTAGAAGTCTGGGGAGTACAGAGGGGTACCTTGATGTAGAGGGTGAAAGGAGGTCATGAGAAAAACAGTGTGGGATAAAATTGATGACCTTACATGGGAAGAGCAAGCTTGGGTAGAACACAGAAATCGTAAAGGATCCTCAGAAATAGAAAAGTTATTGTGGAGGTGCAGAAGCCTTGACATAAAAGGGAAGGAGAGGAAGGTGGATGTTTGCTGGATATGGAGCAAACCTGAAAGGATATACCCAAAAAAGCATTTGCGAAGGGGAAAAGATGGAGAGCAAGGTGGTCCTGATGTATTTCGTATGTTTGGTTTATAGGATTAATTAAGTGATCTTGCATTAGGGCAGTTTCCTTTTTCATTGCTTTTTCTGTGTAGAGAACCTGAAAAAAATTTTGAAGGGGAAATTTGTTACTCTACTTTTTCCTCTTTTAGTCCGAAAGCCTTTTCTACATGGGAAAGACAGACATTTCAAACTGTATTTAGTTCATCTATTGCAAACTTGTTTCCTGTAATTTTAAGCTAACGTGGAAAAGTGTGTTTTAACCAATAAAGCTTTTTACATCATTTACATTTGTTTGGCATCAAACTAAAGTAAACTGGTTGTGTCTTCCTTAAAGTTTAAAAACCCTCTCATGTTAGGCAGGACTACTCTGACTATTGCAGGTTTTTCTAGAGTATATCTGTGGGTATCAGAAATTTTTGTGAGCTCTTGAACCTTGCTAAAGAACTAACTGTTTTTGAGTGCTTGAAGAAGTCTGGGGTGGTTTCAAGACACAGGTTCAAAGCTGGTTGCTATCAGAAGGCAACAAGCAAAACAAAAAAAGCATTTGCAGAACTGATGAAAAATCTCTTCCTTTCTCAAGTACATGTTTAATTTTGACTCTTGCGATGCCATTGCGTTACTGAATGTCTAGCTGAGAAGACAGGGCTTGAACTTCTAATTTTGAAAGTCTTCTTAGCGGATCAGCAGTCTTATTTCCTCTTTTTGTGCTAAAAGGGGGAGCAGGAGTGTCTGTGGTTTGTGACCAAAAGTGTTTTGGGAGTTGCATTATCAATGTAAAATTTCACTAAAAATTTGAAAGTGGAAAAGGAGCCCAACCTTTTAATACGGTAATCAAAGTGCTGCATTGGGCTTCAGGCTGAATAATTCAACTTTCATTTGTTCTTGGGTTTAAATAAATATATTAGTGGTGATCTGATAACAGGTTGTTGCTGGTTTAGTCTGTAACAAAGTAATTCAAGAGTTTGTGTGTAGTTCTGTGTGAAGTGTTGAGTTGGTCATATGACAGAGAAAGTAAACTGTCCTGTTCATTGCCACGGATTTAAGAAGTCAGGCTTGTGATAGAAGCTCTGCACAGTATTTCTCTGGTATACCCCTCAAACTGTTTCAGCTGGAAATCTTCAGAAATCCTGTCTGCTTGCTAGTGCTCTGGCAGATGTATGAGCGTTTTTCCTATTCATAACTGCTTTGGAGTGCTTTCATTAAAATAAATAATTATTGACTGTGAGAATCAGATTAGAAACTGGAAATAACAAAGAGAAAAATTTAATTCACTCTCTTTTAAGCAAAGTGGAAGTGACATTCTTACGTGAAAATACCTTTTCTGAAAGTTCATCCAAACAGCTGCCTTGTGATGTTAGCATAATAAAGTAATTTAGAGATCCTACTTCTGACTGTTAACTGCTTTGATTTGCCATAGGATGATGCCAGGTGCAGAAATAGCGTTCAGGAGACAATACCCATCCACGGAACAGCCCTGCATTTTTTGTGTGTCTTTACACCGGTTTAGCTGGCTGCTAAGGTGCTTGCACTTGCAAAACCAGAAAGTCTGCCCTCCGAGAAGGGGGTTGCATTGGGCGGCTGCTCAGCGTCCCCAGGGGGAGGGAAGGCAGAGCCCTGCAAACAGGGAGGCGGTGAGGTGGTGCTTTTCTGCATGGGGGCGCAGGCCGTGCCGTGCCTCAGGTCCCTGACGTCGTGGCTCTTAGGGGTGCCAGGGTAGAGGCTAGCAGGAGTAGGGTCTACTGTTTATAAAATACTGGTAAGCCTGGGAGTGATGTAGGAAATTATTCTTGCAGCAGACCTTGCTGCTCTTGAGTATCCCAGGGGAAATCTACAAAGACTTTGGGAAGATTTGTCTTTTAATGGGAACTTTTTTTTAATAATGGGAATAGTTTTTAATAACGGTGCTGCGTCAGCTCATGGATACCTTGCTAAACTACCTTGGGTTAAGGTGGAACTTTCACTTGGGCCAGCTAACTCCTAGTTAGTCCGTGCAGATATCTAGTTGTGGCTGCCCCTGGGTTGGATTATGACACTTGGTAGATGATAAATCTGATCCACTGTGTCTGTGAAGAATATAGCTTTTTTGTGACATTGCCTTGGGAAGGAAGTTGTTTTCTGAGGGCCTGAGTTTGTTCTGTCTTGTATCATTATAATTTGGTGGCAATTTGTGCATGCATTTAACTTGTTCTGCAAAGAGGTAATACGTATTCAAAGCACCAGAAGACTGGAACCGCAAAATCAGAACTAGTTCAGTAGAGGTTGTGGTTCTTTGCATTTTTGCTGAAAGCAAAAAAGAGAGAGAAGGAACTTTTAAAACAGTGACATGTCCTAAGCATTACTCCATGAGGTGATTTAAGCAAAAAAGAGAGAGAAGGAACTTTTAAAACAGTGACATGTCCTAAGCATTACTCCATGAGGTGATTTAAGCAAAAAAGAGAGAGAAGGAACTTTTAAAACAGTGACATGTCCTAAGCATTACTCCATGAGGTGAATTGTTTTCGCCAGTATCACCTGCTATTCACCAGGTTTCTGTTATTGCCGTAATAGACTACCTTTTTCTCTATGATACCTTACATGAATTGAGGCAATGAAGCCAGCTGATTTTATTTAATAAAAAACTTCCGTTATTTGCAGTAACGACTAATATCCTGGAAGTGTTTATATCATTTTTAAAAAGTTATGCTTAAGCCATGTGAAAGACTGCCTCATGTTAAGCGAGTTTGTGCACAAGTGGGCTGCTGTCGCCTCTTATGATATTTACTGTTTGAAATGGGAGAAGCAAGAAAAGTCGCACTGTAGCCAGTGGTAGTGTAGTTTTGCCAGTACTTTATCACGGGAAGATCAGGGAGCGTGGTGATGGTGTTCTGTCAGGTACTTGATCACGCAGAAGCTATAGAGTGAATGCTTATAGTTAAAAAGTTAGATGGTGTCACGTTTCGTGGGCATTTTTTTATTTGCTTTTTTTGCCCTGGCATCTGTTGTGATGGCATGCCTCAAGTTACTCTTCTTACATTTTAGTAAGACTTTAGTCAGACTTTAATAAGGTGGAGAGGATTATCTGTAGCAGTCTGTTTTATTGGTCATGCTTGCACTGTATTCATGTAACTAAAAAAAAAAAAATTCTTAAAATTTTGCCCACACAATGTGTCCTGAAATATGTATCAAACTGAGGAAATGTGTTCTCAGAGACTTCCTTGTTAGTTATTTAAGAAGCCAAGAGGGGATGATCCCAGGAAATTAAGCTGTTGTCTCAGTCCTGTAATTGCCCTGCGATATGATCTTGTGTTGAAATGGTATCTTTCCTCTAGATGAAACCTTCTGAGCTATTGCACAGCATGGGGGTTTTATAAAACACACAGCCTGAAAGTTCACAGCTCTGTGAAAGGGACTTGAGTTACAGTGAGGAGGAATATTCCCCTTGTAGCTATAAAATTGTCATAATTTCAAGGACACTGCTGTAGTGCCCTTAGCAAAAGCTCAAAGCTGCTACTTGTGTTGGGCCTGATGGAGGACGAACAGGTGGATAATGGGGAATGTAACAGCAGGGTAACAGTGAAAAAGGAGAGCTGATACACAGCAATAATTACGTGTTAATTAATGAGAAGAAGAGGGAGGCAGGTAGATGTGGAATGTAAATGCTGGGAAGAGACTGACCGAGAGGAAGAGAAAACGTGGGGGTCCCTAGGTCTCAGTGAGTGCCCCCGCGGTGGCTTGCCGCAGAAGAGGGCGGCTGCGGGAGGAGCACGTGGGGCTGCGTTTCTGTGGCGTGCAAGATGCTGCTCGCCTTATCCAGCCCTTTCTGGGTAGGGTGCTGTGGAGGTGAAGAGAGCCCCAGTCCTGCTGTCAACTTCACAGCTGGTTCCTGTCGGTGATGAGAAGGTTGACTGCTGGTGAAGCATCTGTCTGTACGTGGGGACCGTGTTACAGGGCTGGAGGCTTCAGAGCCTGGCTCTTTGTGAGTCTGCAGCAGAGCTGTTGAAGCCAGGTGTCAGCTTCCTGCCTGTAATTGCAGAAAGGGTGCTTAACAAAATGAAATTAATATCACAGCGGTAACACTGCACACACCATATGATGTATCAATTAATTTCACATGCCCCAGAAATGTACTGGAAATTCTGGAGATAACATTAAGCATGTTATCTCCTACCTCACTTAATTTGATTTTATTTGAAAAATATATTGAAGTGGATAGAGGGTGACTGAGAAAATGAACAGCATTGTGAATAGGCTGTTGCAAATGATCACGTTACCACAGCCTAATGAGTTAAGGCAATAGGAATGGGCATAAGCTACTACCTGGGTGGTTTTAACTGATGTGCTCTCTAATTGCAATGGGATAGAAATGAATGCCTTGTCAGCTGCCATTGTGCATCAAACTAGTAATAAATTAAGTTGCAGAAACCCAATGCTTTGGGAGCATCTGCTAGTTCATGTGCTTTTCTTAGGGCCTGCTACCATATAATGGTGCTAGTGTCTACCATAATGTCTGGTAATTCTGTTTTAAAAATGAGTAGCAGAGAAGGACTTGGATACTCTACATGGAAATACAGACTTTTGCACCAATGCTTGGGACACAGTCAGGTTTTCAGTAAGTTCAGCGAGTCCCAAAGAACGCGTGAGAAGCAGCTGTAGACCGGTGCTCGTAGGCGTTACTGTGCAGCTGTAAGTGATGCTAAGGCAGGGATTTATACAGCCGAGAAGCTATGTGCTGTAGGTGGGGTAAGCAGATATGGGAGAACATGACAGAGGTGGAAACAACTTTCGCCCTTCTGTTGCTTTTGTTGAAAGGAAGAAAGCGGGGAAAAATACTAGCCACCTTTATCCATAGGATTGCTAGGCTTTTGCAAACATGTATTTGTTGTCTTTCATTTGGGAAGAGTGTTAATCTGTTCCACCCTGTGTGTAATAACAACTCTGGGGGGGCTGTGTGCTTGCAGACCTACATTGGTTCGATAGTTGCCTCTGTGAACCCTTACAAGAGCATCCCGGGACTGTACGACTGCACTGCTGTGGAGCGATACAGCAAGCACCACATGGGAGAGATTGCACCTCATATCTTCGCTGTGGCGAACGAGTGCTACCGCTGCCTTTGGAAGCGCCACGACAACCAGTGTATCCTCATCAGGTAAATGGCTGCTGCTGCTTTGATTATCCCTGCTGGTAAGCCTTTCGAAGTGATTGAGGAACATGGGCCACGTGGAGAGGAGAACTCCAAAGGAAACCAGGCTTTTAAACCATCAGAGTTTCGGGAGAGATTTCTGAACTTGTTCTGTATCATTCTGTGGACCTCTAACAAAATGTTAATTTTTCTTACGCACCTTACAATTTCATTTAGTGAAAAAAAATCTATTGTATTTTTGTGCATTTTTTTGCTACTCACACATCTGATTCTACCCTAAGTGCTTTCCACACCAGTTTAAACATCCCTGTGCAGCTCAGTAGTTTGTTACCCTTAGATCCTGAACCCTGTGTCTAGAGAAAAGGAAAAAATAACCCACCGGTCTCAGGAAATGCGGTAAACAACAATAGCAAAAGAGAAAACCCTCCTCATTTCAGCCACTTAACTGCCTGATTAATCTTCCTTACTTAATCTTGTTGTGCTTTAATTTATTGGTGATTTAACAGCTTCCCGTTTGATCCACTGTGTCGCTGGTATTCAGGATCTCACTGCTGCTGAATGTACATTGAGAGCAGTTGGCTTTTCAATAGCTTTTCACTGCTTTCAGCTCCTTCCTTCTTGCTCCAGAAGAGCCGAAAATGCAGCCAGCTCTTTTCCCTTTCCCCTGCCTGCCAGCTCAGCTGCATTGGCTTGCAGCGGGCAGGGAAAACCGAAGCCTTGCCCACCGGATCGGGAGGAGCAGCTCGGTGGCGATGGCAGCGTGGCACCAGCTGTCAGGCTCCGGGGGGGGGGTGATGTCCAGGGGGGTGAGAGAGCTTGTGTTTTCCCTCCCTCTCCTCTCTCGCCTTTGCAGTGTTTTTGTGATTAAGCCTGTTTGCTCTCGCTTTCCTGCAGCCTACCAGCACAAGTTAAATGTGGAGAGCTCTTCAGACACAAGGTGGCATGATTTTGGCTGTCTCCTGACCTCCATGGGAGCCCTCGTGACAGCCATGGGACCATGGTATGGGGCAGCTGGTGGGGCAGAGAGGGGATGAGGCAAGTGAGAGCAGCACCTTTTGCAATAGGCAGTTTCTACTGACATTTAAGATCACAGGCCAGTTTGCAGGGCTTCCTGGATAAGAGGAGGATTTGGCGCATGTAATTTAGCACCCAAGCTGTTGTTAGAAATGTAGACCAGATGCAGCACAGCTAGGTCTAGTTCTAACTTTCTGCAAGCTCTCAGGTCGCAGTCCCTGCCTGCCCTCGCCTCTAGGCAGGTCCTGCCTGGCAGTGGCACAAAGACAGAGGGGGCTGTGTGTGTTTTTCAGCTTTCTTCAACTGTATTTTTCCTTTTTTTTTTTTTTTTTTTTAATACATATTGCTGTACATATAAAGCTGACTCCAGGTGTCACTCCGAGAAAAAATGAAATGCACAGAGATCTTTGTCATGCAAAAATAGCCAGTCTGGAATCATGATTTCATGGTGTAATGTCAGATAATAACTTGTGAATAGCCCACATACCCAAATTTTCGAGACCAAAATAATTTTTGGTGCCTAGAAGGTGGCCATTGTTATTTTTGTTAATGCCATTCTGTACTGGCCCAAGTATTTTACCTTTTCTTCCAGTTCCCCAGAGGCTGCCAAGAGAAAAGCAGGTTGTGTCCTAAAAAGGGCATAAGCAGAAGTGCCTGATGTTCCAGAGGAGTCTCCAGCAGTCCCTGTTCTGTAAACCATGTGCCTTGGTACAGATAAGCTATAATACGGAGAAGTTTTGCATTAGCAGTCCCTTTTAAAATTGTTTACTGTGGTCATGGCTTAAAACAACAATTTGTATAAGTTCAGTGTTCCAGGCCAGTGCCATAATACAGCCTTATAAGGGTATCTTGTTTCTACAGAAATTGAAGGAACATGCAATTCAAGACAAAAAATAAAAAATCAAATCTACTTTCCTAAAACACTATTACCTGTTGTATCTGTGAAGGAGTCAGTGCAGGTTTTTTTTTAAAATTACTGAAAGTTTTCAGTGGCCCTCATGAGGTTTAGAAAAGTCCCTGTGATCATATACTTAGTTTGGGGCATCAGAAGGGGAGGTATAACAGTGTGCTCATCATCTTCAGCATCCTGGTCATTCCTGCCTCTTTTACTGGCTTGGAATTAGATGTTGCAACAAGTCACTGTCAGGCTTTCTTGGTTACTACTCGCATTTGAAAAAAAAGGTCAGGTGGACCTCTGTAATGTCTGAATTCAAGCAAATATTCTGGTCTTGTATTTACTGTAAGAGATGATAAAAAGGAAAATTTTGTTCCATCACGAAAACTCAATAAACAGTTGCATCCAGTTAAAACGAGGGAATTGTTCGTATAGGCTTCATGTTCTGATACGCTCTCTTCACCTGCTCCTAACTTTGGGATCTAAAAACTCGGTGGCAAGTTGTAACAGACCCGTGAAATAAGGTACTGAACGCTTTCTTATGATCCTCTGGGCTTGAAGTGCCCCCTGCTGGCATCCAGAATTAGGTCAGCTTTGTTTTGGAGCTGCTTTCTTAAGGCACTGGGTTCAAAAACCTGTGGAAAAAGCTTCTACTGTTTTGAAATGCTTGGGATATTTGTCTGGGTGGGGTAAGATGGGAGGGTTAAGGCAAGAACCTGAATTAAAAGCTGTCATCAGTATGACTCAAAATGTAATATAAATGCGAGACATTTTCCAGTATAACCACCCAGACCAGAGGTGAAAAGGAAGGAAATACAGAAGAGATGATATTAAATGGAGTTATCCAAAGATGCTTATTTATTGGTCTGTGTTACACTGGCTTATTTTAATTCATGATAATGCTGCATAAAAATTACTTAGCAGCCTAAAATGTCAACAAAATGGCACATTGAAGAAGCTATGCACAACCTGTGTATTAGAATATTTACACAGTTGTGAAATGGTATTTTCGCATTCCCAGGCTAAAAATTGTTTATCTGGCTATTGAGCTAGAGTTTTCATGTAGACAAAAATGTCTACATCAACAAATGCTTAGTTTCATGTTGATCTGAACCTTACCACAGAGTCCAGTTTCACTTAAAACAGAAAAAAAAAAAAAAAGCCCACCACAGTTAAATTTGATGCTACAACAGACATGTTAAAAACCAAACCAAAACAAAAACCATTTTCTGATTTTTCAGCTGGGTGCCGTGGCAGGAGAATGAAGGGAGTCCGTCTTACTCAAGGAATAGCCGAACAGCTTGTCCTGATGTAGGGAAGGGACTGAGTTCCCCCATGATTAGCTGACATTCGCAAGTTGGGGCCAAGTTCACACCTCTACCCCTTTATTGTAAGAATAGGAAAATATCTTCAGGCATTTTTTTTGTTGCTGCTCTGTTTAAAGTGGTCTAGGCGGCGCACAAGCAAACACATGCTCTTCTCTCAGACACAATAGCAGTTGATCCACTTTAAAGCACTTGAAAAGAAGTGTAGAGCAGTCGAAGGAGCAGCAACAGTCACCCTGAATTACATTCAAGTCAGTGCTGTGAGTGGGAAATCACAGTCTGACACCAGTTTATTCTCTCTGTTATCATCCGACGGCCTGACATTTTTGTTGTTGTTGAGCTTGAAAATCAACGTGAACCAAAGTACTCTTTGGATGAGACCCAGACTTGTGACGGGAATACTTTCTTACGAGACTGATACAGCAAAATTCACATGTGCATCAAAGAACTTATTTGCTGAAGAAGCCTATTTTGCCTGTGTGTATCAGTCTTTGGGGTTTTAAAGCCAGCAGACAGAACTGAGAAGTGATTTAGAGGAGTGTTGATACCGCCTCACTCACGTTATGTCCTTCAGAACGAGGAGTCTCTCTCGGTGACCCTTTTTTCCACTGCAGCAGACTGGAGTCCAGGCTGCTGTGCCATTAGCGAGATGCCCTGCATGGAACAAGTCATGGAGAAAGTCTAAAGACCTCCTAAGTGGGGGCCTTGTGGGTTGCTGTCACACTGAATATATTCACAATACTGAGTGTAGTCATGTGGAACAAGCTGGGCACTTAAACTCGTGGGGTGGAAAGGTTACTGGAAAGGTTGGCTGTGCACTAAAAAATTCACCCTTTTACTGACCTTGGCAACTTCGTGTAGGCGTAGGCTTTCTAAGGAGTCTGAAAGGTTGATCCCACTTAACTTACCATTAATGTGTGTACTGTAGGGTTGAATATAAACAACTTCAAAGTTTAGCATGCTTGTTCTTGATTTTCATCTCATTAATAATAACTGTCTATTATAAAGCATTTTGTAAAGGAAAAATGCAGGGCCAACTTGATGCACATAAAATTATGGGTCCCGAGCTGAGCAACACCATGCAGGGGTGAGATCTTACTGTCATGCCAGAGGGCTCCAGGAACCCATCCACTGGGTGCTCAATGGTAATTGTAAAACTGAATAGAACAGAGCAGTTACTAGTAAATGGATAGAGAACATTGGGTAAATCCATCCTTTGCTCATATCTGGAGTATTTTGCATGAGCCTTTTTCCCCCTTGCTTGATATGCAGGAGGACTTTGTGGAACTGGAGGTGGTTCAGAGGAGAACAAAAAGGAGCGATCAAAAGTATAGCATGGCTCCATATGTGGGAATGGCTAATGGAGAGGGGCAACTCAAACTGGGGAGGCTCCGTGAAGTCATGCACAGCAGAGGGAGGAAGTGCAGAGATGAGTTTTTGGTTTCTCCTTCCAATACGAGAACTAGGGGCCATCAAATGAAGCTAATAGGAGGCAGATCTGAAACAACATGACATGTTCATGTGCTTTTTAAAGGGGTATGGCTAGAAACTCATGGTAGATAAATCTGTTGAAGGTTACAAGACACATAGAGACCAGGTTTAGATCAGGAACCCTCCGAACAGCAAATAACTGGAAGCTGGAAGAACACAGAAGGAGAGTATCACATGTCTTCCCTGGGCATCTCCATTTGGCAGCTGTCAGAGGTAGGACACTGGGCAGGTAGATCTTCGGCCTGACCCAGTTCTGAGCCTCTCCTGTTCTAAGAAAAAATCAAGAGCATATAATTGTGCATAATACCAACTGTACCAGAGGTAGGCACAGGAAATATTTCTCCATCAGCTTTGAATATCTCACTTGTAGACTTGCTCTCAGTTACGGTGGGGTAACTCTCAGCTTCCATAGAATTACAGATGCTCCAAAGCATGGGACAGAGGGTGGGGGCAGAGGAAGGATAGTGTCAGTGAAAGAACTGTTGTCCTCCTTGGCACCCATATCCCTGCTGTTGAACTATACACTGCTCAGAGAGTGAGAATTTAGGCAGGAAGAGGTATGGATCACTTGATTTTTGGCACTAGACAAGGATAATGCACAGGTTTGTGAAGCTCTTTCAAAACTAGTAGTAGAAATGTTTTGCTAATCCTTTAGTGACAAGGAGCCAGTATTAAATTCGGGGAATATTAAATATTTGCTTTGTTGGCAAAGGAGCATGAGTGGGTGAGGGCCTGCAAAGAGAAAGGGAACAAATACCGAAAAGGCCAGACGTCAAGGGTAAAACTAATTTAACAATACTACAGAATTTGTTTGAGATGGTATAAGTATGATGGATGAATCATACTTTCTGGAACGTATCAGCAGGTAACATATCTTGTATGAAGTTTTATGAAACATTTTAAAGACTCTGATTCTTCTTGGGAAACACTTAAGTCTCAGCTACAAAACTCTGTGTCTCATTATGTTTTCTGAATGCCTCTTCCCTGATTATTTTTGTAATTGGCATTCGTTTGCAGGAAAATGCCATGCTGCTTTCTTGGGCTGTACCTTTCTTCTTTGGTTTTTACTAGAAAGCATCGTTATACTTTGCTGTAACCTAAAATCACGAGGGTCACCACTCAGCAATGGCACAACAAAAGACTGTCAAATACACTAAGCTTGCTCCACATGCCCATCAAAGTCAGTGACAAAACTCCCGCTTGCTACAATGAAAAGGGTAGGATAAGACCAAAATGTACCTCCTTTCATTGGGAGTAAACTGGAATTAGGCACAGCTTAATTAGGAAAACTAGGAATTAGGCTGCAGCTTAGGATATAATGCTATGACTTCAGATGAAGAGTAAGCAAACTTGACAAACTTCAACCACAAGTTATGTTTCTTAATGGCTCACGGTGTGTTTTTAATTATAAGGCTACATAATTGAAGGGAAATGATATTGGGGAAATGAGCCAAATTTATACCTTTTTAGAACATTGGTTTTGAAGAGAAATTGAGTATATTGCCTTCTGTTTGTATCAGCAAGATTGCTTATTAACAGTTTGTTTTTAAAATGTCAGTTTAGCATTATCAAATACCTTTGTTCTGCTGTGGGTGAAGATGAGAGGTTTTACATCTCTGATGGTGATGAGAGGTGAAAATTGTGTATTTTGAACTCATGTGAATCTGGTTTATTTGGATGGGCATATAAACAGTTTGTTTAAAGAATATGTAGCTCACTAAGAATATCAGTATTAATTATACTGGTAGCCTTTAAGTGTTATAATATGCATTGGTGTCTCTAACCTCCTCCTTCTCACAGCAGGGCTCCCTCCTTAGCTAGATTGCTGCATCGTAATCCCAAATTTTCCCATCTTAATTCATATTCTGGACTTTCTCCCCCGACCATTGCCATGCCTTTGTTCTAACTCTTTTTTCCATGTTGGTGAGAATTGTCGGATAGTTGGTTGTATTCCAGGAGCTCTTTGTTGCCTCATGGGTGTTGTGTACATCCTTACGCAGTCAATGCCTTGAAATGCCGCCTGAACAGCGGTATGAAGTCTGAAGATAGCTTGCATTTTGTGTTGAATGTCATATTCAGCAAGCTTAAAGGGGTATTCTGCTGCCATTTGAGTATCATTTCTAATCACCCCAGTCTTCTTGACCTCCAGTAAATTAGAGTTTGGAGGGCTGGCCAGACAGAGGGCTTTTTGCCTGGTGGCTGGAACTGTGCAAACACTTTCCTCCTTTCTTCTTTCAGTGGTGAAAGTGGTGCTGGTAAGACGGAAAGCACTAAGCTGATTCTCAAGTTCTTGTCTGCAATGAGCCAACATTCGCTGGAGCTGTCCTGCAGAGAGAAGACCTCCTGTGTGGAGCAAGCTATTCTTGAGAGCAGGTACTAGATCTTCCAATACACAGGTATTTTTTCCGGAAGACATAAGCCTCGTCATTGAAATAAGAGCTTGCAATGTAATGGAAGATGTGGGTGTGTTTACTGAACAATAAAATGAATATTGGAAAGAGGGAAATTTTCCATTAAACAAAATTACCTGGCTGCTCTAGCGAGTTGTGAGCACAGTGGGATATCTTAATGAAGCAAAAAGAAGCAGAGTTTTGAAATGGACAACGCTTTAGTGGTGGCTTTCATTTTTGTTTGGGGCTGAATTCAGATAATCAGGGTGAGGGAAATGGGTGATGGGAGGGAGAAATCATTGGTTTGGTTTGTGTAGCCTGAGGATGAGGTAGAACAAGATACAGCACGGTGAGGATAAAGTGTGCAAGTGGTAAAAGCGTGCTGAGGAAAGGGAGGATAAGGAGAACTGGTAAGACAGATGAGTAAATGCATCAGATAAATTGGACACACTCTATGCAAGCAAAAAGAAATCTCTCAGTGTTCAAATGAAATAACACTATTTAAAACTATTTAAAAACAACGACAATTTGAGATGCTATTACTTTTGTTCATCATCTCTGTTTTACCTGCTGTATCTTCAGGTAATTATTTTTTTTAATTGCCTTAGAACAGGGACTATTTTCAAAAAAATTACATGTGCTGAGATTTCTTATTTGTATAATTTGAGTACTGCAGTGAGAATTGCGTGCATCTTTTGAGCAGTTACAGATTAAGCTGCAGAAGTAGTTTAGTACAATTAATCTTCCTGTTGCTTGAATACTTGCATCTTTTGACAGAAAATTGAGATGCCCGTTGTTAATAAATGGAGGATAATACTGAGGATGTAGGGTTTGGCTGAGGAGGGTGTCAGGAGTGAGCTTTTCAGAGTGCTATTCCTTTCACCAGTCCCATGTGAAACTGTTGGCACGCTGGTCACACGTTAACGCTCTTGTCGTTCTTCTGTATTTTCACAGCCCAATTATGGAAGCTTTTGGCAACGCGAAGACTGTTTACAACAACAACTCAAGTCGCTTTGGAAAGTTTATTCAGCTGAACATCTGTCAGAAAGGAAACATTCAGGGAGGAAGAATTATAGATTGTATCCTCGTTTGGTGATTTTACCCCTATTTGTGGGCAGCCCCCACGTACCTTCTCTGTGGAGGGCTGAGAGAGAAGTGGCTCACCTTTGTCTGTCCTTTCACCCCATCCTGAAACATACACAATTAAATTGAGCTGATGTAGGCGGGAAAGGGAAGCAGTAACACCAAATTCTGCGTGTGTTTGTGCACACGCACATGTGCATTTGTGGTGGGGTGGGTTGTATATACTCTCGGAGGACCAGGATTTTGTATTGCTTCTGCTAGCGTGGCTCATGTGCATGTTCCTCTGTAGTGAGCTAAAACAGCCTGAGTTCTTGGGGATAACTTCCGTTGTCAGCTATTTGCCCCATTTATTATATCTAAACTGCTTAGTTTCTGGAAAAGTACTTGAAAGAGCAGAGCTGCTGAATTTCTGCAGGATGAGCATGGGTCTGTCAAATCCTTGGATTTGTCCTCCATTTGGCAAAATTGGTCTATGAGCCAGCTCCACCAGAGCACCAGAGGTGTGGGGATGAGGAATATACCAAGGTGATCCTACCTAGTATTTTGAACATAAGCTGCTTTTGCAGTGGCACAAATTTAATCCTTAGAGCTCTTCCCAAGCTTTAGGGAAAAGTAAAGGAAAGCAGATGCTGTTTAAAATCCAGAACATGACAAGTCCAGTTTTGATGGGATGGAGGAGAAGGAGGTGTGGGAACACATTGGTATTAGAACTGCTGCAATATTGTCTTTGTTGCCACTTTATTCATCCTGTTACGGCAGTAGGCAGGTTGTAAGAAAAGACCATGATGCTTTTCCCATTGTCTCAAATGAAAGAATTAAGGAAGATTATAAATAGCTTGTGCATTAATTGCTTTTTACTTTATTCCTTGACTGAAGTTTTTCTTCCTGGCTATAGATTTATTGGAAAAGGTAAGTTGATGTTTGCTTTTGCTCAGTTAATTTTGTTTGATTTAATATTTTCTTTGAAATTGTGGATAAAAAAATTCTCCTTAAAAATGATTGCTTAAATGGAAACTATTCTTTACTTTGACAGAATCGTGTAGTAAGACAAAACCCCGGGGAAAGAAATTATCATATATTCTATGCTCTGCTGGCAGGGATAGAAGAGAGAGAGAAAGGTGAGTGGCAAAGCACAAGTCACACAACTGTAGTCGCTCTCTGCTAGCAGTCAGCCATGGTGACAGCAGTGGAGAATTTAACTGCAGATACCTGCTAACCCAAGCAGAGAAATAGGTTATTTATTCAGCCAGGATTCAATGAGTGTGATTTTGAGCTCAGCTTGATAAAGCAACCTGCTTAGTTGAAGAATGTCACCGAGCTGCCGGTAATTTTTCTCCCAGCTTCCGCTGTGGCCCTGGGAAAATTGGTTGGGGACAAACATGCTTCATTCTGTTCAAGCTGAATATTTTTGCTGGTACTAAATAACTCCACAGCAACAAAGAGAAATAATTCTGGTTCCTCTAATTCTCTCTCATAAAGAATAAATCCACTGAACAAAAGAAATGACATTTGTATATGTGCAAAATTGCCTAAAGCTGTCTCAGCATCTCCCTTTGGGCCTGCTGTCTTTGCATGCTAGAAGTAGAGTTAACTCCATTGTGCAGCTAAATAAAGCAAAAAACCAGCAAAATAAAACCCCATATCTGATTTTAATATAAAACTTTGTTTTGTGCATCATAATTTCTGAGCAAATGCATTGTGAATTATTTAACTTGGACATAGTAATTTGTGGAGTGGTTTTGTTTTGGGTTTTTTTTTTTTTCACTCATCCTCTTTTCTCTCCTCATTAGATGTTTTTTACTTATCTGTACCGGAGAACTACCACTACCTGAATCAGTCTGGATGTATAGTGGATAAGACAATCAGTGACAAAGATTCTTTCAAGGAAGTCATTGTGAGTTGTTTTCCTAGTTCTTTATGCTTTAAAAATGCTGGAAGTGCAGGCGCCTGGGGCCCCTTGACAGAGCAGGGGACAAAGCTTTCTTTCTTGTGCTTACCTGCACTCTCTGCCATTCTGGCTCTATGTGCAGCTCTCTCAGAAGAACTAAGCTTACAGGGACGTAAATTTTCTCATAACATTTCACTGTCATTTTGAGCATGTCTTTACCTTCCTTACCAATACTTGATTTTTACTCCATCATTTCAAAGTGTGCTATAATTTGGTGAAATGATTAAGTTCTGAAATGAAAAGAATATCAGTTAGAAAGACAGTAAGGCATTTACATGCCTTTGCCCTTCCTTGCATTGTTATATATTACAGGTGTGTCTGCTTCCACAGTTTTTCCGTCCTAAAGCTTTGCCCAGATCATGTAGCATCGATGGGCTTGAGTCCTCAGTGCAGCACATGGGGCGCGAAGCACCTGGGCTTTGGTGACTCGTTAAGTTGCAGCTGGGAAATCCAGTTGTATGGAGTAACTTACACAATAGAGCTGAAGAAAATGTAAACGTAGATTAAAAACCAGGTCCTGGTGGAGTCTTTCTCTGAATGGCTTTATGTCTTATACCTACACCAATTACCTATACTGACTGTTAGGATAATAGCTAATTGCTTATATCACCGAGGTGATATATGTTAGATTTTAAAAACAGTAAAAATAATGGTTTTTATGCTCTTCACCAAACTATTTTTGCCTAGATATGTTAATCTCTTTGCCAAATGGACAAATGAATGTTTAGTGGATGCAGCAGTTATTTTTAGTGTAAAACATCCTCATCTAGTATGGTGGGGGCAGAGGGGTGTTGGAAAAGTTGCTGACTTATCTACATTATAGTCACATGGCTTAAGCTGATTAGCGTGACATTTAATTTGTGCTAATCATCCCAGGGTTGGCAGAGCATGAAATCAGCTGGGCAGGTGATGCTTGCGTGCTGCCCGCAGCGTGGGCAGGCTTGGAGCAGGGGCTGAGGTGGCCAGGCTGCGTTCCCAGAGCGGCAGGCGGGCAGAAACCCCGCAGTTCTCCCTCGCCTGTCTTTTCCTATTATAGTCATCCCCTTTGCCTATTTTTATTGTGGTTTAAGTCCTGGAAATGTTACTTAAGTGAAACTTTTGTGGGAGGCAGGGAGGAACTGCATGGTGAGCGTGGAGATGAACTCACAGTGCTGCAGCCTTTCTTAGAGCTCTGTTGTGAAAGGTCTTCTGTGCAAAATGCACCTTCAACCTTTAAATGTTCTCTACTTCTAATTGTAGGATAAGTCTGAGGCTTTTCCATTGGTAACTGATGATTTATGAAAGATAAAATGTGTCATGTGTCATCTGTCAGACACCTGCAGTGACCATAACTTGATGAGTCTGACTGAAAGGGTGTAAAACTGTGATCTGGTCTCAGACAGGCTCATATTAGACCCAAATTTGGGAAATTCTGATAATTTCCAGAGGCATGCAATTACTTACCCCTTCTGTGTCAGAGAAAGGTGTATGTTCCTCTTCTTGTTTTAAAGTTTCTTTAGATAGAGATTTGCCATTCTCCTTGTTACATAGTTGAGCTTTGATGATTGCCATAGTGCTTATTCATAAATCCAAAACTTTTTATATAGATCTCTTTTTCTTGCTCAGTTTTGCTGTAAGATGTCAGACCACACGGGTAAAATGTGTGTTTAGGCTTCACGGCTTGCCCAGAATATGCTGCAGAAGGCCCTCTCTGAATTCTCCGTGGCTGAAACAACAAATGAGCAAATCTTACATGCTGCAGTGTTTCCTTCCCCATGCCTTGTTTTGCCTACAAGGCTAATTGGCAAAATTTGGTAAAAACACAGAAGAGGGTATCAGTTACTCATGCAAATCAGTGAAACTGCGTCTGATGCACAACTCAGTGGGGCATTTCAGTGTTTATACAGAATTTGAAAGCAAATTACAGGATTCTTACAGCATCTAAAGGAGATTTCTTAAAACCAGAGTGATACTTGCATGTTCCAGGTTGTACCCGTGTTGTATTATGGTGTATTTGATTTGGGAGGAAACCAAAGGAATTAACTCCTGCCAGCCTTCTGTCGGTCCTGACTTGCATTTCTAAGGCCTGACAACACCATTGGTGGGTTTGTCCTTGTCCCCATTTTTGAGTCAGTGTGCGTGTTGTTGTCATTCCAGACTGCAATGGAAGTGATGCAGTTCAGCAAGGAGGAGGTGCGAGAAGTTTTGAGGCTGTTGGCTGGCATTTTGCATCTAGGAAATGTTGAGTTCATCACCGCTGGAGGGGCACAGGTGTCCTTTAAAACAGGTGAGAAGGCTGTGCTTCCTCGTAGTATGTAAATGTTTCTTGAGGTTGTGAAAGTTATATTCATTGCTAGTATATCTGACCATAGCAAGAACAAACAGTGAAAGGGTCTTACTGCTTTTTAGCATCTGTAAATGTTGATTAAAATGTTATTTTGGGGTTTTTTTTGACAGATAAAGCAAATTAGTTCGCTGCTGGATGCTCGGTCTTAATTAGGGAAGACTTTAGGCACGTGTTTATTCTGTTAATAGTAGTGAAATTCCATTTTAATCTAATTCCTTCTTTGAAATATTCTCAAGCTGATAAAACATAAGTGCTCAAGTACTTTCCTTAACTGAGATCTCCACTGAAGGTATCTTTTGTTAGAGCTTTCAATACCTCAATTACAAATATGAAAGTATGTGCTGGTATGTCTAAAGATTGGGCTGGCGAGCTTTTTAAATGTTTGTTCAAATATGGCAATAAAGAGTAGCATTACATACTGCTTTATATACCACATTACAGCAAAATTGCAAATTAAATTATACGTGTAAGAAAAAAATTTCATTGGTTTGCTTTATCCTCATCATCCTGAGGGAAGCTGAAACACATTCATGTGGACAAAGAATGAGTTACTGTTTGTACCTGGAAAAATGTTAGTGTAAGCAGTAGATTGTTTGAATCCTTGACATGTAATATTAAGAGGAAAACAAATATTTGTGACTTACTTGTGATGAATTTCTACTGCTAAATTCCTTCAGTTGTGCATATTTATGATACTGTGCCTTTTCATGAGCAGCAAAAACATATCCTAGAGTTTCTACTTGTGTTTTTATCTCCAATCCCCATCATTTTAGAAGCATCTTAAATGATGGTAATAATAATAATAATAATAATTGGTTTCATAGCCTTATACATTTAAGGATGTATTTGTATTTGTCTCTTTCTTTTGCCAGCTCTGGGTAGATCTGCTGAACTACTGGGGTTGGACGCCACACAGCTAACTGAAGCGTTGACACAGAGGTCAATGATACTCAGGGGAGAAGAAATCCTAACACCTCTTAGTATACAACAGGTAAAAGCATCTCAGTTTTGACATGTTTTTAGGGTCGGTTAAATATATGGCTCAGACTTCGAGTCCAGTGAAATCACTGGTTGCTCAGAAACAGAAGTTTAGATCATGCATCAGAGTTGTTATCAAAAATACTACATAGTTTTTTGGGAAGGGTAATTGAACTTCTAGAAATTTCTGTATATCCCATCCTATCATTCTGAACAGGGCTTGTAGCTTGGCTCTTATTAAGCCTGATTGCTTATCATTTTTTTCCAAATTCTAATCATGTAGGCTGGTATTTTTCATTATGGACATTTGTGTCAGGTGGGCATTTTTGAAAATTTTCAGCAAAAATAATTTTATTATTTACAAGAAGGGGATTAGAAAAGGGTATGCATAACATTATGCTTACCTCTAGAAAGGGGTAAATTAAGGTGTTATTTCCTACCCTTCTCTTTTCTTCCTCCGCGCCTTAAGTTTATAATTTCCTAATTTTTGAATGCTTTAGTTTTGAAATGTAATTTTAAAGCCACATAGGTGTACAGCTGTTATAAGTTACACAGTTAAAGCTTAAATCGGGACTCTGTAACTGTTAATACACTTGCTGTCAGGGTACATGGGAATACAAACCTGCTTGCATTATACATTGCTTTATGCTGTGCAAGGAACGCTGACCAGCAAAGTCTGGTAAGTTTTCAGTTACAGGGGTGATTGATGGGTTGTGTGTTCCTTCTTTAATACAGGCAATAGACAGCAGAGATTCTATGGCTATGGCACTTTATTCTCAGTGTTTTGCTTGGGTTATTAAGAAAATCAACAGCAGAATCAGAAGCAAGGAAGACTTCAAGTCCATTGGAATTTTGGACATATTTGGATTTGAAAACTTTGAGGTAGGTTTCAAAAGTTTGTTCAGATGGATTGTCTAATATTTATGCTTCATCGTTCTACGTATCTTTGTCATCTTCACTGGAACTTGATTATTAAACTTGTTATGACTTAAACCAGTTCCTTGTTTGCAAAGTTAAATACTTGGAGCGTGTGCATTTTTGAAAATTTCTTGTCTCTTTAGGTAAACCGTTTTGAGCAGTTCAATATTAACTATGCAAATGAAAAGCTTCAGGAATATTTCAACAAGCACATATTTTCCTTGGAGCAACTGGAATACAGCAGGTAAGACATACAGATGAAATTTGAAAGAATTTTTAAAATATCAGTGTTCAGTTGAAATCTGCGTTCCCAGCTATCTTTGCTTCCTTTGAAAATCTCCTAGTCTGGGGCTGTGCTTTTTCTAAAAGTAAGCTGATTTTGCTGTATTTCACAAGACAAATACATCAGCTCCTCCTATTTCTATATTTAAAAACTTTTCTTTGTAGTTGTCAATAAAAAGGCTCTCCTTACTTTCCTTAGGGAAGGACTAGTTTGGGAGGATATTGACTGGACAGACAATGGAGAGTGCTTGGATCTTATTGAAAAGGTAATAAAGAATTTGATACCAGTACCCGTTTCTAGTTTTTGTTCTGAGGTGGTATGTTTTTAAAACACCTGCCAACACAAAGAACAAGTGAAGAGAATGGTGGCTCTTGCATGTTTAAATAGTGATCTTTTAATCAAGCCATCTTCCTGCATGGACATATTCTACATTCTATCGTAAGCTCAATATACTCATCTTTCCTTGTAGTAACTTTTAACAGAGTACGATTATATCCAAAAGCAATATTTGGAGATGACTAAAAAGAACAGAAAGAGGGGGCACAAAGAAGGACAGTGTGTTGCTCCTGTAATGGCTTTTCCTGGGATGCGAGTAATCTTCATTTGTTTCCTGCCAATTTTTGCTTCATCTGTCATTTTGTTTGTGCTCTGATTTGTACTAAAGAAAGATGCAAAAGAGCTTGAAGTTTCTGCTGAGTTTTTGGTAGGAACGTTAGCGGTGGCAGGCAGATGAGGTCTAATTTCACCACCTAGAAATGATAACTCTGGCTGGATGACAAAGCCAAAGTTATATATAGTTTCATCCGTGTTCACTTCTGCCAGCAGTACAAGCGGGCTGCGTGCATTTATCTCCGTAGCGGGGTGTGTAGCTGTATGAGTTTAAACGATCACAGAAACTCATGGCAGCAGGCAAGGGATCCGGCTTGTGTGGTTTGTCAGGAGCTGCTCTGGGCCGATGGGAAGTGGCTTATTAAAACGTGCACCTGGAGAACCGTGTTTTTCTGAGAGGCTGTATCAACCTGGAGCTGGCTGGACACATTCATTAACTGCAGGGTAGCTTGCTGTGTTTACAACCTCTTCTAGTATGAGAAGTGGGGAACATGAAAGGAGACTAGAGAGAGGCATATGCAAAGCAAAGGAAAGGTTGTGTTTCACACAGCGCGTAGGTAAACTGTGTGTCTTTTGCTGTGCCCCTGGGTACTCTGCTAAAAGTTTGCATTGGTTCAACAATTAAGTAGATAATTTTATGGAAGAAAAATTTTTGAAAGGCTGTTTACACAAACTCCTCAGACTTAAGGGACTTCTGGTCATTGGAGATCTTGGAGGCTGGGGATATATTCTGGGGCAGTCTCATTGTATGCACCTAAAAACTCCCTTCATCAGGAGAACTGTTGCTTCTTCCAGTAGCTTCTTTTTCTTTATTTTGCCGATGTGTCATATGCTGTATGTTTCACAAGGAAACAGAAAAATAGGATTGCAGTCCTCTGTGCGAGTGGGTTTTTAGTCATGTACGGGTGGTTTTGCGCCTCTCTGCACACAATAACTCCAAGAACTTTGTGGTTTTTCCAAACTGGGGACAAGGTCTGTGTCCATCTGTGTGCTAATTTATCTTCTGCTTGTTCTTGCTGTTCTAGAAACTGGGTCTGCTGGCGCTCATCAATGAAGAGAGCCATTTTCCTCAAGCTACTGACTCCACCTTGCTGGAGAAGTTGAATACCCAGCATGCTGTATGTGATGTTTTGCTCATGTATTCTGTGCAAATTATGGAGGGTCTCTTTGCTTCTATAGAAATTAATCATTCAAATATATGGGCGCATAGTTATAGAGGCTGTTTTGGATGGGATCCTATTTCCATGGCAATCCATATCATTTGCTGTCAAGACTGAGTCAGTTACCTGGAAGAACATATCCTTGTTACTGTCCAGTTAAAGATTTCCTATTGGTGAATAAGACAAATTCTGCTCTTAGAGCTCTGACAACCTGCAGTAACTCAGATTACTTAGATCTTCAATTTCCCGTGATTTAATGAAGTATTCATGTTGATGTCATTTACCAAAAGGTTGCCTTTTCCTCTGTCCAGATTAGTGTTACGTTTATTTCTGATCCTAGAATTACTTTTGAGAATTTCTGGGATACAAGCATCTGTCCACCAATCTTCATAAATGCCAGTTTAAGACAGAGCCTTCTTTTCCAAAGTCCCTTTAATAGATAGTTCTGCCAGATGGGTTCAGGTTTAGTATAATGCCTTTTTAGATACTATAGATTTGTTACTACTGCATTTGAAGCAGCCCAGACTAATAAAGCCTATTATCGTTACAAGTTGGTTGTTTGCTTTCGGAGCGCTAATCTTCCGTGGAGTTCACTGGAAGACAATGGTTCATTTAGATCTGGGTTGAGAGGATAATGTGATCCTTTGTATCATTCCACTCCCTGACACCCCCGCCCCCAAATATTTCTCTCTTTTCTTTCCCCTCCAATTAGAACAATCCTTTTTATGTAAAACCGAGAGTTGCCGTTCACAACTTTGGAGTGAAGCACTACGCTGGGGAGGTAATTTTCTTTTCTTTATTTGCTGAAATTATTCCAGAGTTTTCATTAGCTTAACTTTACCCTGAGGCTGCTCAAAATTAACTAAAGCACTCTGTTCCCTCAGTGCTTTTTACAGTACCACTGTTGTGAGAGGTGCCTGACTACTTGGCTTGTTGTTTGAATCAGCTCTGTTTCCTGCTAGGTCCAGTATGATGTCAGGGGGATCTTGGAGAAGAACAGAGATACTTTCAGAGACGATCTCCTGAACTTGTTACGTGAAAGCAGGTACGTTTCTGTGATTTTTGTTTAGGACGTGATGTTAAGGGGTGTCGTATCACCTAATTCTGCCAGGATGTTAGGTGTTGCATAGCGTCAGACCTTGACAGAGTTGAAAGGAGCGTAGAAGAAATATCAGAGATGCCTGTAAGCAGATCTGACTGTAATCGGTTCTCACTCAAGGGTTCTCCCACATTGTACAGTACCTTGTCCCTGTTCAGTCCAGGGGCTTGCTACTCAGTGGTGGGTAAGGATGCTGAAAGCTGGTGATGTTTTTTAGCTGTTTCAGAGTGCCTCATAAGCAGCGTGCATGCATGGGTTTTTTGCTTCATATGGAGCCTGATTTGCTTGTGTTTCTGGCATTCCCTAATTTGGGTGAAAGCGTAGTGTCAGGGACCTACCACAGTGCAAACTGCCATGTAGTAATTGCTAAAAAGGGAGAATTTCTATAAAGATTTATGTTACTGAAAGTCTGAGCTTGCATGTCTTTGGTACCTGCATGCCTCCTGTCATTCTGCTGTGTGAGGTCTCAGGATCCTTACAGTGATACGCTGTGAGCCAGAGGGGTACCACGTCCCTTTCTGTAGGTGTATGGTTGAGACTCCAAGGACACACAGAGGGGTGACAGAAGAGGAGGGAGCTGAGCCCGGGTGTTGCTGTCTTGGCTGCTGCCCTCACCCGTCCCATCCAGTAATCCTGCCTTGCTGTGGGAGTTGCTTGTTTGTAAATCCCTTAAGCCCTTCTGTGCAGGGGAAACTGTTAATAAGCATTTCCCGCTCTGTGTTGTTTGTTCTGGTTTCATGACGTATCTGACGTAACATCTGTCAATTGAAGTATGGAGGTAAAAGTAATAAATGAGTTAAAGCTGCTGGGCCTGGTGTTGTTCTTGCACCAACATCTGTCTGGAGCGACTTCATTTAAGTTAAAAGGTCTGCATTTCTGCAGAAGTGGTAAGAGGAGGATACCAGATTGATAGTGTAGAAAATAGCATGCACAGCTTCTATCTGAAAGTGAAGCTCATGTGGGTGGTCATTTTGTCTTATGGCCCCAACAAACTGCAAGTCTTGGTTTTTAGTCTTTATTCAGGTACAGTTCCCATTACAGTCAGCTGGAGTTTTGGTTGAGTGAGTGGAGTAAAATGCAGTAAGGGCTCTAGCACTTCACACTTCATTTCCCTAATGATGTGTTGGGAGTGGAGAAGAAAGAACCTCCTTGTTTTGTTTTGCTATGGTTTGGTTTGGGTTTTTTTTCTCCGCTGCATAAATTCTGCAAAGGCAAAATCTGCTGCTTATTAAAGATTATGGAGAAAATCAATGGATGGAGGAGCTGCTTTCTAAGGGACAGTGCTATCTTTGCACTCTGTAGTGGTAGACCTTGTAGTCTGTTAAGATATGTTTTAGAGATTTGCTTTTTCCTTCCCATTTCAGTCTTGATTTCATCTATGATCTATTTGAACATGTTTCAAGTCGCAACAATCAAGACACTCTTAAATGTGGAAGCAAGCACCGAAAACCCACCGTCAGTCTCCAGTTCAAGGTTAGTTAATGTGTCGTCTCTGCTCTGTAGCTAATCAGTGATAGATAAACCCTGTGTTCAGTAAGGAACAGTTGCAGATTAAAACAAGCAAAACTTCAGCATCCAAACATTGCTGTCTCTTCTGTGAAACTGCACTACCTGATCAATTGATTGGCCATACTAACTAGCTTCAAGCAGAAACTAACCTTCACACCATACACACAAAACTGCTTTTGCTTTCCATTTGTTTACTTGTTCTTATTTTAAAGCTCATCTGTGAAGCTGGTCTCTCTGGTCTTGGTTTTCCTTTCTAATCTAAAATCAACCACGAAATGGCACAAAGCCTTACAGCAGTGCTGTATGCTAAGAAAAATAAATACTGAATAAATACCTCATTAAGGTGTTGTCTTGCTTTTTAACTTAAAGTTTGGAAAGCATTTTTATTAATGAGGCTTTATAGCCCTGCCATCAAAAATGGTACCGAATTGAAATCTAGCATAAAGTCTATCTGCAAATTATTTAAAAGAGAAAGATTGGCAGAAAACCTTCTCTAAATTGCATGAGTACAAGTCTGGATTAGTTGTCTTTCATTTTGTTTGATTTAATATACATTTGCACTGTTAATTCACTTTTTTTAAAAAAGGGAGCAGACTCAAACCCCTCGAGGGCAGATTTTATCCTAATAGACTATTGCTAACTGTTGGACAGCACAGCAAGGAATAAATGCCGGGGCACATACAGTGTCTTTTATTAAGAAACACTAATGTTATATTCCCTGGACAGCTTGCTTTGTGCTGCCATCGCTCGTCTCAGACACAACCCACTTCTTGTCATGAGGTGGTATTACTTGCTAGCTGTCCGGGATAGCAAAGGTACTGTTTCCACTTAGTCTTTGTACTGTGCAAAGTAGGCCTTTAAGATTAAGGATTAAGACCCTTAAAATACGTTACCGTATTAAAATTGACCATATTTTTGCACCTGCTTTGCAAGGTGGAACACAACGTAGAGTTCCTTCTCTTCTCCATCAGGGCCTCTGGCTAGCATAAAGCATGATAAAACATGAAATCAAAATATTGTTGCCTCTTACCTAAAGCTGCAGTAACTGCCCATTAACCAGCTGAGCCGCTTTACAAGAGGTTGACCTTCACATCATCCTGTTACCAAAGAATTAGGTTGGGTGTTTTTTCCATGTTTTAAAGCTTCCCAGGGATTAGTCCATCCCATTTCAACTGAAGATAAGAACTTCGCCTTCAAATTTTTATTTTCATGATAAGTTGGTTAACTCTTCATTTGACAGCCTGCCTAATGCCGGCCTGGGGGTGCACACAGAATAGTGGAGGTTGTTTACCATCTGCTTCAGCCTATTGCTTAAAGCAGGACAAACTTCAGATTAGCTCGTCGCCTGACCAGTAACTTAGAGGCATTCAGCACCGTGCAGAATCTGGCTGTCTGCACTGCAGATGGATGGGAAAACGGATTAAATAATTTTTGTTTAGACTGACCAACTTTTCCAATCTGTGTTAAGTAGTAGCCTGTGTTGCTAAAAGTCTGAGAATTGGCTTGGTTGTCTGTAGATGTTGTAATATTCACACAGGTTTAATACAGATGAAGCCTTTACTTTTTGAAGACATAAATATTTGTCTTTACACAAAAATATTTGTCTTTGTATCTTCTGGCTGCTTAATGTTTGCTTCCCCTGACTCCTGGTCTATAGGCTGGCAAAGGCAAACGATCCAAGAACTATCATTTATGTTGCCAGTGACTTCACCATTTGCTCCCTTGGCTCTGTCCTGTTGCCTTTATCGCTTCATGTTTAATCATCAAGAAAGCCCTTGGTTTGCAGATTAAAGCAAGAATTTATTGTAACAGACTGCCATTGGCAGTTTCGCTCCAAAACATATGGTAGGACACACAGCGTTGCTCCTTTAAAAAGGAAATCTTCTGTCTCCTCAGCAGCCTGCTCTGTGTTCTCTCTGCTGCCTGGCACCCAGTGCCACCTTTGAGGGGTGAAACACTATCATTGCTAGCTTTCTGGGCTCTCCAGAGCCTGGGCTCTGCTCCTGTACAGTCATTTGTACCTCTGCAAAGTAAATGCAAGACTTCAGTTTAACATGGTTTATCATACTTAATGATACAGAATGAGGCAAGTTGGAATAAGGTATGGAATGACGGCTCAGGAGGGAAAGGGGCGGATGTGTAATTAAAGTAATAATCATAAAAGGACTGAGGGATTTTTGTGATTTTTATCTCCAGGCTGAGGTTCAGACAACTGATAGTCTAATGTGTATTGGGTCATTCAGAGTTCTAAAACTAGGAAAAGCGCCATGTTTTCTTCTTTTTTTTTTAACTGAACCTTATAATTTCTCTTTTTATTGTTAAACGCAATTAGCTATCACATGAAATAACTGTGAAACTGTCTGCTTAATGCTGTTAGCATTGTCTTTCAGTAAGATGTGTTTTCTTTACCACCCTATCCTTTACTCAATTTTTGTTAATTTTGGGAGTGTTCTAAAATCTAGTTTTGATAAAACAACGGCTACTGTATTCTAAAGTAATTCTTTTTTCATAAATTGTTATCATTTTTTCTACCCTCTTGTTGATGTACATTTATTATCAGAGTGTCCTTTTAGTAAGAAAGGTTGAGACCGCAGAGGAGAGAGGAAATCCCTGTACACAAAATGCTGCTGATGGCAGGGAAAATGGAAAATGAGTGGGTATGGGGTGGTTGAAATGAAAAGAGGAGAACTAGTTTTGTGGTTACTTCAGTTTTACCTTAGACCCCTTATCCTTCCTTGTGACTTGTAGCAATTTGGGAATGTGGATCCTAAGTCTTAAGCAGTCATTCAAAAGATCCCTGAAACAGCAACTTTTCAATTTGGTGTTTCCTTATGAACAGTTTTCTTCATAGCATTCTGTATATCTTGTTTATGTCTTGTTCACTGTAAAACAGGTATGGTAGTTTTGATCAGAGGGCCAGTGGAAGAAACAAATACACGTGTATTGATTCTGTATGTTCACCGTATAGCAAGAGCTTACATAGTATGGTAATTTCTGGTGTGAACCACTAGGTGTTGCAGTTAGATATTGTCTGCAATGCTAAGCTGCAAGAGCTTTTGCCCTGGGTATTTTGCTTGTACAAAAAGTCAGCTTGTGAAGTGCTGTCTTCTTTCTACCTGTGTTTTAGGAATCGCTTCATTCTTTAATGGCGACGCTGAGTTCTTCAAATCCTTTCTTTGTTCGGTGCATCAAACCCAACGTGCAGAAGGTAAGATTTAAAATCACGCCCGCCTTTTCTGTATGTCTCAGGCCTAATCTTTTGCTGCCTGTTTGGTTATTTACTGCTGTGTGAAGCAGAGGGTAACGTTCTTCCCTGACTTTGTAAAAGGCTCTGTGAGGTGAAGGCACTGGGAAAGGCTTTTGATTTTTTTGCAGGCGGGCTGTGTCTTTGGGCACCTTTTTAATAGTCATTGCTCACAACTCCGATAATTTGCTGGCTCTAAGGATGGTTATAAAAGGAAGGTAGAAGGCTGCACTGCACATTTGACAACTCTGTGAGAGCCTTTTTAGGAAGAAAATGTCAGAACTACAAAGTTTGTTTTAAATCACGATAGGAGATGAATGGTGGTGCATATAGCATAACTGGTGTGAATGACCAACTCTCTGTCATCAGACTCTTAGTCTTTCAATATATGTACAATACTAGGTGTCTTCATGCTGGCTGTTTTGTTGTGTTACAGACTTATGTTTTTAAGCTGAGGCCGGAGAGTTGTGGTGAACGGAGTTAAA
>NW_009207994.1:0-904 GCF_000690835.1 Fulmarus glacialis
AAACTCCGGGTGCGACACCGGGTTTTTTGAGGCAGAAAAAGGAGATTTTTGACGTGTTTCCCAACGCTTTTGGGGCCGGGTGGCGTAACGCCGTTATTCTCTGCAGTTGCCCAATATCCGAGAGCATCGGGGTCGGGCGCGGGGGAATTTCCCCTCCCAGAAGGATGGGAGCCAAAAAAATCCCCCCGTCCCCACCCCCGCGGCGAAGCCCCCTCTACCTTCAGCAGCCGGGCGAACTCATCGATAGCTGCCCCCTCCCCGGGAAACTGTTCCTTCAAGCCTTGGAAATATTCCTTTTTTCCCGAATAAATGCGATACGTCCTGCCGCGGCCGGGCTCCCCCAAAACCACGGCGTCGTAGACGGCCGGCAGCCGAGCCCACTCCAGCTGCCCCTCCGTCAAATGGTCCATCATCAGGCGGCTGATGGAGCCCTCCTGCATCTGCCCCACGTAGTGGATACCTGGAAGATGTATTTTTGCTTTATTTCGGGGTTTTTTTCCTTTTTTTTTTACACCCCAGGGATGCACAGGACCCTCCTTTTATTTCTCCGCCCCACCCCAGCAGCTCCCTATGGAGGGGAAAGGGAAAAGCCGGGAAACATCCGCCTCCCGTTCTAGGTCGAAGGGAAAAGCAAGTGCTCGCCGCCCCGTTTTTAAGAAGCTTTTAGGAATTTCATTAGGGATATTTTTTTTTTTCCTCTCTATCTCACAGTAAATAATTAATCCCGTGCAGCTCGAGGGATGGACTTTGTCGTCCTGGAAGGACTTTGCCAAGGGAGATGTGCCCTGAGATGACCTCTCCCCCCCGCCGACGGGGAATTCTATAGGGGCTGAGCTGGATACGAGGAATTCTATAGGGTTTTGGTGTTACGGCGACGGGGCGCAACCGGCAGCACCTCGTCCTT
>NW_009207995.1:0-2354 GCF_000690835.1 Fulmarus glacialis
GAGGGGGATGGGGTGGGGGGGCTCTGCTCAGCACCAGAAATATTGTTCCTTTTTCCTGAATCATGCTCAGCTTCAAGCAGAGCCAGAGCTTTGCGCAGGACCTTCTGGCTGCAGCCCCCCAGCAGGACCCGAAAGGTGAGAACCATTTTCCTTAAATTGCTGCTAACCCGTACCCCACTCAAAACGCCGGACCGCGCCACAGCAGCAGCCTTTCTCGCTTGCTGCTGCTGTTGCCAGAGTTGACACCGTCGTCACCAGAATCTTGTACTCGTTCAGATCCTTCCCAAACTTTTATCTAGACTACAGTAAGCACCATATCCGCAGAAAGATTACTCTCCCGTCCCCACATTTGCCGGTAAGCACCAACAGCCATAAAGAGCGAGCGCAGTGGTAACGTACAGGTGTTCAATGCTATCGTGGCCCGAGAACACCTCTCCTTTTCCTTCTTGCTGCAGAGCTCTCCAAACACAAACACAAATTCTGGTCCAGAAAACTCAGGACAATCGTCACCTGCCCGGCTTTGACAGTCACTCACCTCTCAGAGTTGGCTCTTGTCTTCCAGGGACTCCTCTCACGATGCAGAGCAGCCTGGCCCCAGTGGGATGCAGACAGGACCTGACATAAACTGGGTGGGATCAGGCCAGGCTTTGACCTTCATTGGCCACCAGGTAGGGGTGACTTGCTAACGAGCATGACTTAAATAACTGCAAGTTACATATAGCTTGTGTTACAAAGCAAAACAAGGGGTTGCAATCTCTCATCGCTGAAAAAGGCAGCTTTGCAGATGCAGACTACCAACTACCTGAGAGTTTCAGTCATCCGGTGTTGTGTTTCGTTAAGCAAATGTTCTTTAACATGCACAGAAAACCCAAACACTCCTTAAAGAAAGTGAGGAAGAGCCTCCCTCTGTGCCTTTTTCTAACAGAACTTGATACTGGAAGGGAACGCACATAATGCCATTCTGTTCGGAGATATTCTTAAAAGCATCAGTTTCTCATTAGTGTTTTATGTTTCTGTTAACAGGAAACAGAAGGGAAAGGAAACGTTCACACAGGTAATCACGCCTGCTTCGTGGCTCATTTGGTTGCTACCCTACCGAAAACTCTTGGCTTGCAAATACAACATGAATAACTGAAAGCAGTTTTGAAGCAGTTACAGCATGACCAGGAGGCGCTCACTTTTTTGCTAATATGTGACATACTAGAGGAGAAGAAAACACTTCTGTATTATGAAAACTCTGTTGGTGCTACTGCTGCGTGGAGTGTATGGTTTGGGGTGTGATCTGCCATGGCCTTAACCGAGGCAAGCCAGCTTCTGTTTCTTCTGCAAAGCCCGAAGTTTACTTTTCCCTCGCCGCTTACTTGGCGGGGCGAGCTGCAGGGACAGGGGGAAGAGAGGTTGCTTTTCCCTATCAAGCTTAGGATAACTTCAGCGGCTAAATATATTTTCCCCATGACTTCTAGGAGCAAAACCTCCGTGGCTAACAGAAGAAGAAGAAGAGGATGGAAGTAAACAACCAATTGGACCTTCGTATGAGGAATTTCTCAAACAAAGTGAGCGGGTTGTATACATTTCAGTTAATGTTACATTCGCTTTACCACACTAAAGAATCAAAAGCTATTTGACTGAAAAACTTTCGCTTTTCAAAATGTTTTTTTAGAGGAGAAGCAGAAGCTGAAAAAGCTCCCAGCGGAACGCGTCGGTGCCAACTTCGACCATACCTCTCAGACAGGCGACAGCTGGCTCCCTTCCTTCGGGCGGGTTTGGAATCACGGCAGGAGGTGGCAGTCCAGGTAAGCTTCAGGGCAGCACGGACTGATGCCAAGCGGAGGGTGCGCAGCTTCCTTCCACGCAAGCTACTCACGGAGCGGGCTTTGCGGTAGCGGCAAGCATAAGGAGACGTCTTTACCGCACGAACGAGTTACGCCATGCAGCGCTCAATCCAGGCAGAGCATCGCTCTTGTCCTGGAGCAGCGCACGCGTGACGTGAGAGGTGAAGCATGGTCGCGACCGCAGAGGCTGCGCACGCAAAGGTGTCTGCCTCGTTGAGCTTGGCTCATCTTTCAGACCTGCAGGCTGGTGCATATACGCACACTTGTCCCGCTGGCACCTTGCAATACGCTAGAAATCTCTGTCAGCTAGCTGAAGAGACTGCTAGAGCTCACCCAGATAACTGAAAAACAGAAATTGAGTGAGCTTCCCTTCTAAAACACGACACATAGCACTGTCTTACTTGTTAGATGAGACAGTGTTCGTTACCTCTTTCTAAAGGCTGTTGCGTTCTGACTTCTACACTCTCTTTCAGGCATCAGTTTAGAACTGAATCAGGGGAAAAGAAGAAAAAAAGGTGATCG
>NW_009207996.1:0-55368 GCF_000690835.1 Fulmarus glacialis
GTCTAAACTGTGAGCCGCCAGCTTCTCTATCACCTGATAGATATCACTTCTCAATCACCTGATTTAAAAGGGTCATTTACAAGTGTGAGAGCAAGGCTTGCAACTCTTGGTCAATGATCAGTATCTTTAAGCTCTTTTGAGAACCACTGTTTTACTGAAGACAATCTAGCTAGCCTAAGATTTGAATTGATGAAAGCTATTGTCCCTCTACCTCCGTACCTGCTTCCCTGGAAAGACAACTCCATTACTCTGTGAAATCTTGGGGCAGGGGGAGGTTGGGTTTTATTTTCCAGAAGGTCTGCAGGCAAAGAGAAGCTTCTCTTTGATATAAATTTATAAACTCTTCTGCTCATAGTTTTTCCTATGATCACTTAAAATTCATCTAACAGCAGATTACCACCAAAATGGACAGTGCTGCTTCATTTTCCACCCCCAACTGCATATTTGTGATGCCTTTTTGGTATGTTTGCAAGCTTTTAAGCAATTCTGACCTGATGCCTTTTTTGTATGTTTGCAAGCTTTTAAGCAATTCTGAGGTGAACTGCATGGAAAATCCATCCTACTGAAAACTGATGCAGCAAAAAAGTTTGATTTCAGCAGACCTCTTCCCTGGGAGTGAAGAGAATAGTGAGGACATCCCATCTGATGGCATCCTATCTTTGCGTTACCTTAAATCAAACTTCACTTAGGGGGAAAAAAAAAAAAAAGCTTTAAATGTTGTGATTCTCAGCAGGTTTCTGATGACCGTAAGAGCTCGGACAGATAGCAAGATAATTGAATATAGATTTCTTATTTTGTTTTGAACATGCACAACAAAGTTGTGCTTTTCGAGGTACTGAATCTGAATTTTGGAGATATTGAATCAGAATTTTTAGTAGTGGACTCAGTGCCTCCTAACAGCTAAAGTTCTCTTCTCCCCTCTGTCAAGAAAGGTATTGGTACCAGTGTTTTCAGGATATACAAAATACTTATTAAAAATATCTAAATCTAATCAATTAGTTTCTTAAAAGTAGTTGAAAAGTAGAATTTCCCAAGAAACATGAATACTCCAACATCCTGAAATTTGTTTTCATTCGTAATCAGTATTAAAAAAACAACTTTTGGCCATTTACAGAAGAATGAAAATTGGGGGCTTTTTTGTTTGTTTTTCATTTTATACAACACAAAAAATTGCTCAAGTCACATCAAAATCATATACTACTTAATGCTTACATTATTTTCTTTCGAATTCTGAAAAATGTGAACTGAATTATTAACTCACAAGTTTTCTAACAGAACATGTTTGTACTTTTATTTCAACAAAGCTGCATTTTCCAGGACATACAAGTGAGTGGTGAGAGCCCACATCTCCGTGCCACTCAAAATCCCTCTCTTACGCAATATGCAGACATGTGCTTCTTTCTTTAACTTCTCCTTACTGGAAGCACTGCAATGAGCTGAACCTTACTAATCAATTTACTTGGCAAACCATAAAGAAAAAAATATTACACGCAGTGTGGTCTCGTAGAGACAAAAACACAACTGAGCTTCCTTAGAGTCAGACAAAGAAAAAATAAGCCGAAATCAAGCAGTGTTTTTCAACATAAGCAGGCTACCTAGTCAAGCTGAAGATGCCACCCAAGAGACGCAGACACACTGGAGTCAAAACTGCCATTCAAGAACTGTTTTGTGCATAATCATCCCTCGTTAAGCACTTACGTATTTCATTATGAACTTTTAAAACTTTAGACAATCTGTTAGTAAAAACCATAATTTAAAAATAAAAATATTAAAACTCAATCCATGTTTCCCTATCTACTGAAATGTTTACTAGCAGAGCTATGTGTGGATTAGCATTTGCAGCATTTCTTCAGAAAAAAAAAAACAGTTGTAATATCAAAAAAACGCTGCCCATAAGAAGCACTTCTGCTGAAAAATGTGTTCCAAATATTAAACCATGTGACACATGAAAAAAGAGTGTTTTTACTGATATAAAGAATAATTATCTTGGAATAACCAAGATAAAGAAAAATATCATTTTCCATATAGTCCAACAGCTGCTAGGTAAAATTAGTCCTTAGTTGTTTCAATTTTGCGATTAAGTATAGAAGTGGAAAAACACAGGGTAATTTTTTATAACAGTTTTTTACTTTAAGAAAATTAGCAAATTTTATTTGTTGGAGCTCTTCAGTTAATGTCAAATTCATTTTGAATTTAAAGTGTTTTGATTAAGAGTATCAACCTTTTTGTCAACCACAAAACATGTAGCAGATACCTCCGAAACTTACAATTACCATGAAAGGAGAATGAAATGTCTGCGTTTTGGTGGGGGTTTTTTTTGTTTGGTTTTTTGGTTTGTTTTTGTTGGGGTTTTATGCTAGATGACAATATAAACTTAAAACATCTTCTTTGGAAATGTATTGTATTCATCAGCATCTTCTTTATCCCAAAGAACTTACGTCCTAAATGCTAATAAAATGTATATATAGCACAAAAATCAGCTGAAATTCTAAGTAATCCCTGTAAGAAAATACCAAGTTTTAACTGAGCAGAGCTGTAAACCTAGGCCATTAGTGTGCCAGACATTCTGCTTCCTCTGATGTGGTGTGGCATGTCTTTGAATTTAAAAGATAAATTAGTAGACTAATGGCCAATATTACATTTCTTCAAGTTATCATAAGTACGACATAGCAACTTACTGGGTTTCTATTTTGTGGTCATCTTCAGTTTTTTTAAAAAACTCAAAAATCCTTGGCAAGAGAGGAACTGCTAAGAGATTCCTTGAAATGTATCTAGGAATACACATAAATGGGACAGGCATTTCTCCTGTTATCCAAACTGAGAAAACAATTTTCTTCTACAGTATTGAGAAAAAACATGTTTGAGCTTTGCCTTCCTTCATGCTCAGGGCATGCACGTACACTACATCTTCTGACCTATCGCAGTTTCCTCGAAATCAAAGAAACACAACATGAAAAATCTCAAGGGACACTGTCACCTACTCTTCTGCTTCTGTGACCAGAGGGTTGCAAAGGGATGCCTAAACATCTAAGAGCCTGAAACTATGGATGTGGTCAGTATATTGCTAACACTGACCAACAGGAGCAATCAAAACTATCTCCTTCTGTAACAAGCCCAGGAGCAGGAACACCTGCGGAGAAGGTAGGATGTGTACTACCATTACCCTCCGTAGCCAAAGCTATTTGAATCAGCACCTCTTAAATCCCTGCCGACAGCCTTAACCAGCGCGCAGCGAGGAGCTCCAGTCGGAGGCAGGCGAAGGAGGGAGGTCAGGTTTTGAAGCAGGTCACCGTCCTTCCAGACACTGAGAAGTGACAGAGCCAGGAGCAGAGTAAGCAACAGTATTCCAGCACAGGGACTGCAGCACTGAGCTGGCGGCAGGGGTACCCCTGCTCCTGGCTTGTTCTCCTGGAAATATTTCTGGTTCCCATACAGTGACTTTACAATACACATAAAAGGTAACAATATAGGGGGTTTTTTGCTTTGTTTTAAGTAAGCCTCCTAAGAGCAACTCACATCCATGCTGCGCACACGCAGATTTTTTGTTAGGCCTTTATTTTAACACGGAGCAGGAAATGCTACTAAACTGCCATATCAGTTAAGGACTACGCTTTCCACTTCCCTAAGAGAAATGCGATGCCCATGCCAGAAAGATGTTCTGCAGTTAGAATCATAAACACTGCAAATCCAGAGATAAAATATTACTTCTTTGTTCTCAGGACCTAGTGCTCCCCTTCACCACCCTCCCCACACACCCCCTAAAAAAGAGAAATTCAAACTCTCCACTGTAGGAGGCCACTATTTCAGAAAGTTACTGTACAAACACCTAGTGCGCAACCATTCCACACACAGGCTAGAACAACTACTCCCTTAAAGGAGCTTTAATGAAATGGATGGAAATCTACCAAGGATTAACTTCCCCCTATTCCTAAGGATACATAGTTATGTTTGCCAAACTAATATAGATTTATCTGCTTATTCTATTATAAAAATGCATAAAGCTTATTTTATTTGCACTATTAAGCAAAAATATTAACTGAAGCATTACAACTATGGTTGTAACGTAGTACATACACAAGACATTTACCTGTCCAACCATTTAAAGAAAAAAAAGCCATAGAAATGGAAATATTGTGGGCCAGGGTGATGATTAAATCATGGCAAGTGAAAGAACAATCAGAAATATGTTCACTCACATTAGCATAACAGAAGCTTTTATTGTGGATCGCAGCAACAAGTTGGTAGCTGTAGAGAGTCCCCATTTCGGAGAACTTTTAATTGGAGATAAGGTAGTAGCCACACACACAGCTCGCTTTGGGTAGCATCAGGAGGCAGCTGAATTCAGTGTACTAAAACCTGGCTCTGACTCTTCCAAATACAGAGAAACCACAGCAGCAAAGGAAAAGCATCAAAAGATACACACTACTCTTACATCCGCTACAGCACTGATTTCACCTTGCTTTCATATGTCTCAGTTTCTTTTAAATAGCATCATGAAGAAAAATTATTATTTAATTAAAATAAAAGTTGCAGCAGCACCACATGCACTCACAAAAAAAACAGCTAATGTCAATGGTGCCTTGATGCTGAAAGTTGTTTTCTACTTCAGAACAATGATACTGAAATTAAGAGAAGTGCTAAGAGAAGTGTCTTCTCTGTTTAATGACTGGCTTATTAGAAGCAGCATCTTCAAAACATCCTCCACTTTTCTTTGCAAAAAATAGATTGCCTCTGAAGACAGAAAAAATGGTGCTGCAGAAGTTTGCATACTCCTTTTTAAACAACATGAATCTTGTCATAAGCAATAACTAGTTCTTAAAGTTTTGTCCTCCTGCATTTCCTATAATTTTACTCTATCAAGCTGTAAAAAACACTGGGTGAAATTTGATTTTTAGGGCCTACAGTCACTACCTTGTTATTTCAAAATAAAGCATAGACTTCTCTTAAAAAACTGAAATACAGCTTTTTTATGTTTGCCTCAAAAATGGTTTCTTTTCATTTAACTATCACCTCAATGTACTACAAACATTAATTAATTAAACCCACAGACATTCAAGAATATCAATTTTATGATCATATAAAAGAAACGGAGAGCTTAAATGATTCCTGCATTTTGTTTTCCTATAAGTTTGGAGGAGTCCAAATTAATACTACTTCATCATATGAAATCAACTCATACAGCTTTAAAAGCTTATAGTATTCCTGACACTTAAAGATGAACTCAGGACAGTATTTTAGTTTTAGCATTATAGCTATACACTCATATCAAATAAGAAATATTACAACATCAATGTCTCTTACCAGAAACCTTATATATTATTTACAACTCCGAAGACAACATCTAACAGTATTTATACTCACGTAGACAATGACTTTGCTCTACATAGCCGGCATAAACGTTTTCAAATGCGATTTGTGTCAGAACCTTTTAATCATCTGAAGTACTGTTTGTCTTCCATATTCCCAAACAAATAGTTAGTACAGCTAAAATATTGGCTGCTCGTAAGCACTCATCTCCATTAATTTAACAATATGCTGTTACTGACAACAGAAGGAAGAAATGTTTTGGTGCGCAGTGACCAGCCGGATTACAAAGTTACAGAGTAGTCTGCCCCTAGCCAGAAATGGTAGGTGCTGACTTTGGTCTTGAGTGTAGAAAAAGGCTGGACAAAATTCACTCCCTCACTTCCACATGAAAAGCACCTGTAATGGCACTTGGCATGGCAGAGATGAATCTTCATTCTTTGGTTTTGCTTTGCTTTGCTGTCAAGTATACCAGTGAGACTGAGTCCAGGCTTCAATGATTCCCCCACCCTAGTTAACTCACTTCCTTGAAAAAAAAAAATTCATAGAAGATAACCATTTCTTTCGGTCATTTTCTTCTACTTTCCACATTATTATACACACAGTAATCTATCCCTGGGGCTCACACCAGTCAAATTATCAGTATGGACATCAATTCTCAGTAATACACAGAGCTGCATGAAAACACACATAAGAGGAATGTAGTTTTTTAAATGGTGTGTGAGGGGCCTTATGTTTATGATCCCAGCATTTTAAGACCCTCATTTAAGTAATCTTATTTCCAGAAGTACAAAGCCTTCCCATTAACTTTCACTTAACTAAATGGGAGTTAACTGTAATGTTGCCATGTCCTGAACGTGCAGTCCACCTTTTCAGTGCTACTTACCCAAAATCAGTGTAACTAAACTATTCAGAGCTTAGCAATTTTTCAGATCACCTATAAACTCTGAGAGCAGCAACAAGTTTTCACACTTTCCAGCTCACCCCAGAAGGTAGACATAAATCTAGCAAAATCAATGCAGTCTGAAATACAGCAATGATTCTACGAATGTTTCTATAACAGTATTACATTAAATAGTGATACAGAACAAATCTTGTTTGGGTCTAAATTTGTGAATTCACTTATAAATAATATTGAATTTTATACTTGCATAAGGTTACATATTCTCAATGAAACATCCTCTTTGATGAGATAAAGGAATACGAATCAAAAACCTTACCCTAAAGGGAAATCTCACTGTTTCTGGAAAGACCGAATTGTTCCCACAGATGTCACATCCACAAGAAAGTATCCCGACGCTTTCAGCAAACATAGCATAGTAGGACAATAACAGGGATTTAATTTGGGACTTTACAACACTAAAGGACAACAAGCCAAATTTGCAGAGATTACACCCTCCCATAAAAACGGCAGATGTTTTAATAAGCTTTTTAAAGGAGGTATAGCCCTAGAAGCCTAAGCAGCATTTATTTCTATGACAATCATCCAACCTGCTTCAGTTCTTTTGTAAATCCTACTGCTTAGTGGAAGGAAAGAATTGCACATATTTGGATAATTCATACCAAGTTATAATAAAGTGCTGTAATAACATTCTGGCTTTCAAATGATAAAAAGAAAACTGTCAGTTTAAATTCATTTAAATCATGGATGTCCAAAATTTTTCTTTTTGATGTGCAGGCAGTGCAAAACAACAGCTAGAGGCTCTAGGCAACAACTGTCCCATCATGGCTTCCCTCTAATCCACACATTGCATTCCTTCAGTCCATGAAGTTTGAGCTTGCCTCCCTTTAATTGTAACCTTGCACCTTCTTTTGAAGTGAAACCTCCTATTACCCCTTCTTTCTGTTTTAAGGTATTTTCTTCACTACTTAGTACAGGAAGAAGGAGTATGTTTTGCCAGCCATTGGGAAAAAAAAAAAAAAAACCCAAAAAAAAAAAAACAGCCAGCATGGGACTGCACATTCAGCTGCTGCAACTTGGCCTAAGCTCTCTATAGAGCACTAACCATCCGAAAACATCATCCACCTTGCAGAATTGCTGAATACTATTTCGAACAGTTGCAGTATAAGCATTGGCAGCCTAGCTACTATGTCCATCAAGATCACATGCAAAAACATATGTTTTCTCCAAAGCCCATGTTTTACATTTACATCCATCATTCTGTATCAGAATAGAAGCAATAATGCACTACAAATGTGCACTACAGTAACCCTTACATCAGGCCTCCTTGATACACCTTTATTCACACCTAAATTATTTCCTGCCCAGACTTCTGCAATTCCCCATATACCGTACTAAACGCACACCACATTTTTCAAGAAGTTTGAACACTATGGCTATATTCTGCTGTTGCACTAGTAAATTTTTATCACCTCTCTCCTCTCCCTCCACCACACTCCTCTTCCACCTCCAGCAGGCTTCCCACAGCCACTGTCAGGGTGACAATTTTAAAATGACATGCTGGTTTCCAGACTTTCCATAGTCAAATTCTCTCATTTTCTGAAATTCAAATATTCACCTAATCTCTTTACCTGCTCATTTTGCTTTTTCTGTCTTGGCTCCTTCTCTGTCTTCATCTTGCATTTTTCTACAACTGGGGACAGAGATATTGAACTTTCAGTTGTCTTTAGTCTACACACACGTCAAGAATATTTTGTCCCTTCTGTAAACAATAGGTTCCTATCTGAGGTAACACTTAAGTAAATACTGCCCAAATTCTTGCCTTGTCCTAGATTATAAATGCTTTCTAATGGATTTTGGAAGACACTTTATAAAGAGCAGAAAGTAAAAGCAAACCGAACTGCTTAATCACATTAATTTAACAGCATAGTGTTCACATACCAAATTCTGTTTTGGAAGAAGTGAAAAAGCTGTGAAAGAAGTTTAAACTATTGTTCTCTGTGAAAGAAAAAACAGGAGGAGATTTCTAAAATGTCATAAATTTTGCGTTGTCCTATTTGCTGCCAAGATTCAGTGGAGAAACTAAAGGGCTAAAATACAGGTCACTCACTAATTGTCTGTCTTTTTTTTTTTTTTTTTTTAAGATTAGTAAAAACATAAAGCCAGAATTTTCATTTTCACTATTACGAAGTGATAGTATTCACTATTATAAAGCTTCTGGATTTAAATCCTTATTTTTATAGATTCAAAGTTACACAATAGAGGTGGTCAAAAAAAGGACTCAATTACACAGTAAACAGGACAGAAACAGAGAACATGAGAGAATCTCTAAGTCTCTTTCTCTGCTCTGAATCAAGATCAAATAAGTACTTTTAAGTGTATCCCTTCTCAGATATCATTTGAAAGCTGTTCCTAAAAGTCTATGGTAGCAAGCATTCCAGTTTATATTGTTTTACTGTCAATGTATTTCTTACTGTTTAGTCAGCATCTCCCTGATGTTTTCTCTTGTGATACCATGAACTTCTATGGAAAACAACTGTCTTGCTTCACGTACTAAGTTCTCTCAAACTGACTGCTATATTCTATATTGCTCTCTTCAATCCATCTTCTCTTTTCTAGACGGATCAAAGTTTATTATGTTTTCTAAATCTCTTACAAGTTCTGTTGCTTTCCTTTGGATTCTAACTCATTCGTATCCCCACAGCTTGGTCTTCCAACATACGCCTATTACTTTGGCTACAGACTTACCAGTGGTGAACAGAGGGGAATCGTTTTTTCACATTTCACTTGTAATGTTTCTGTTAATAAAACTTTTGCCATACTTTGTTGACTTACTTGTTTTGCTATCCATTACTATTCCCATATCTGATTCTGCAGTACTTATACCTACCTATTTCTGATTTTACATTTGCATATGATGTATTTAGCATTATTTATGACACTTTGTTTGGTTCATTACAGATCACGACTCCAGTTTATCAAGATTTTTGAATGATAAACTTTCTTCACAACTTCTCTCTTGCTTGGTGGCATCCAATGATTTTTGTACATGTACCCTCATGTTTTGTACCCTCTTCCATGAAAAGATATGAAATACATAGAAAAGGTTTGCATGTGCTGTCAAGTTCAAGAGCAAATGACTAATAATTAGAATTAGAGCGTCAAACAAAGAGATCAGGAAGAGTTTAATCAAATCCTACTGCTTAGGCTGCACCTAACTTCCAGAAATGTTCCTCGCCTGCTATGTTCCTACTATGCACTGTTAATACAGCTGTATAAAATGTTCTGTCATAGTTAACCTTCCCGCAGTCATTAGTTCAGCCTTAAGTGCTCACTTCATTTATAAGTTCCCCCTGGCTCTAATTGCTAGGCTTTTTCTAAGGAACATCTGTGGTTTGTTTCACACGAGCTATAACTCATTTTACATCTCATCATTTCTGATTTTTTTTTTTTTTTTTTTTTGAGTGGTACATTTTTCCAGTTACTCTGCATAATGTAACTTTCATCCTCCTCCTTTCATGTCATGCTGTATGTCCTGTATTAAGATTATAAAACACCTAGAATGTTACAAATATATTACTAAACCACCCTTTGCACAAAAACCTGTCTTTTTAAATAATTGAGTTATTCTAAAAGGGGTTTGATCAGTGAGATTCAGTGTCTGTTTTAAAGTTGCTTTTACTCAGAAGAAAATTATTTCATGAATTTTAAGTAATAAAGCAATAGAAAAATCATTATAGCAAAAGCAAAAGCAGAGTACAGAGCCTGGTGCTTCCCTTAAAGACAATGAGATCATGCTGCCGACTATAATGAAATCCATTTCAGCCTCCAAATTGCTAAAGGACCAAAATTATATAATTACTCACATTAAAACACAATTATCTTTTCATTCTATTATTAAAATGATGCTAACTGATAAAACGAGAATTTAAGTTATTTTGTATTTTATAAACATTAACATTTTGTGAGTTTGAAGTATTCAGAGTCACATTACATAGGAAATTAATACTATGTACGATAGCTTCCCACTGAGGACTCGTGAAATGTTTTTAACTTCAAAATAATAATCGTAATTCTTTCCAAAATTATCTGGGGATAATCATTCTTGAATTCCCTAGGGTGAAACATCATCCTGCTATGAAATTTGGCCTCTACTAATTACAGTATCTATCTGTACTTCCTCTGGCTAAGTTTAAGCTGAAGAAAAGATCTGTGAGAGAAAGGCTCTCTCTCTAAATGTGACAATTGCAAAAATATACAGGTATGTGTACAACGGGTATGTTGCATCTCTCTTTTTATTTTACTTTTATTGTCAATAGTTAACTCGTGCTTCACAATATATTCTCTTTAATAGGATTCTACAGTGAATACAGTCCCTAGAAATCAGAAGCAGCAGAGGACTAAGGGAATATCTCTCCCTTCTTTCCCATAAAGAGGATCCACAAAACACTTTTCGTAGACGTTACCTTGAGAAACAAGTATACAACAACCAGATCGAGAAGGGGAAGAGAGCTAAGAGAAACCCTCCCATACAATCAGGAAATAACACCCACTATCATATGGGAGAGAAGAGGCGAGATGGGAGAAAAACATTGTATATTGATGAAATTCACTGCCTAATTTATTTCTAAATAATAATTCCCTGAAAAGTCAAGAGTTGCACATAATTTAAGCCACACTCTATTCGTTCTGACTTCTTATACAGTCAAAAAAATACATAATGGATTACTTGATGCCCAGTTTCACTTCAGGATGATTTAGGTATCTCTTAAAACAACTACGTACTTGAGAAGTAACATGGTCTTTCACAACAAATAATATTTTATCTAGTATTCCCATCTTAATAAAGAGACTGCACAAACTACTACTAATATGAAGGTCCATCATTTCTAACACACCTATGCATCCAATCCTTACAGAAATGAAACATGTTTGTGTTTTAGACTAAAATGCTGTGCATCCAATGCAACTCAGAGCCACTGAGACACGAATCCTGCAAGCTCTTCCTGATTAGAAATTCAGCTGAATTTAGCAAGCATTGCCTACGTAGCCAGGGGAGTGCTAGCCCCAAGAGAAGTTATATCTTGAGATACCCAAAACAGTACTTCCAGTGGCACTGAGAGCTAGCATCACTCTGCAGTTGCGAAAAGCGGTTTTGCAGCAGACTTTCACATTTGGCATTTTAAACATATACAGAGAGGCAGATACACATGTCCCGGGCAATTTTTGGTCTATGATAAATGGATGAAGTTCTACAAATGGATGACAAGTAGCTCAAATTAAGCCCAAATATTTTAATAACTTCTGCATAACACCTGTAAAATGGCACATATACCACATACACTGATGTTCTCTTTATCATCGCTGAAAATGACACGTTAAAGTCGGCATCAACCCCACACTTCACAACACACAGACATACCCTCTTCGGTTCAGGTAGCACTAAAAGTAGAGCCCCAACAGTTACGTGAGGTATTCCCTTAGACCATGAAGCTTCCCAAAAAGCTTTGGATAAGGCTTTGACGCATTAGTCCAGGGTAACCATGTTAGTGCCATTCTGCCACTACTTCACTATGCGCGGCAGCAACACTTCAAGGCTACCTCTAGCAGCCTTAGAGGGGCTTCAACAACAGCAGCCACTGCAGGGGCTACCCAAGCCTTTGAGGCCTGTGACTAATTGGGTCATCTTGGCATATCTGTTTTGGATTTGGCTTTACAGTAGTGTAACATAAAATTGTCACTGTATATTCCTATAAACATATCTGCAAGTACACTTGCAGAAGTGTGGAAAAAATGAACATACACATAAAAATCGCAAATAACAATGCAAATTTCGAAACATTTATAGATAGATGAATTTTCATACAAAAGCCTTATATAAATATACAAAAATAAGCATGTGATTATGAAACACGTTCAATTTCCTATCTTAAAAATACTAAAATGCTTAAAGCTTTGAAGTCATGGAAGCTAATGACCCCACCTTATTTCTAAAGATTTTAACATTCCGCAATATTCAGCAAGAAGTTATTTTGTTAAGAAAAATTAATAACACAAAATACAATACTTTCAAAGCATGAGCACATCTTTCAAAATCTGAAGTACTAAAACTACAATTTAATACAGAAGGTCAAACAATAAGAACTATAAAGATGAATAGAAACAATAAAAAAGGTGAAAGACTTTAGAGTACTATTCTATGTTTCTTACGGAATTATTTTGACAGTTAACTCATTTTTTTATCATAAAATAAATTTGTGATTTTTTTTTTTCTGCTCCACAGTATGATACTAGGTTCTTGAAAAGCATGCTTTGTATACCTTTAAACAGCATTGTAACTTGGCCTTGGCTATCATGCTTTCTAAACACTACACGCTGTATTGTGTGTCTGATGCTGCAAGTACAGTCAAATACATATCACGCATGATGAATTAAACACACTTTTTTGAGCGGACATCTATTCTTGCCAAACAATTCAGAAATAATACTAAATAGTTTAAACAGACAGAACTCTGGCCTGAATTCAAGAAAAGCAGCAAGATGTTAAAAAAATATCTCAACAGAGCTGCCTTTTCCAGACAAAGAGCCTTTTTTTCCCTCTTGGCACAGAGGTTTGGGACCAGAGCCAAGGTGCTACTTATCAGCTGTTTGACATCAGGGGAGGACTGCGTGCGTCAGTGGGCCCAGTAGGGACCCCTGGCTTATGGCAATGCACCATGTGGTTCTTATCTTATCAGTTTGCAGAGTCTGGCACTTCAACTGCTGTGGCGTGAAAAGAAAAGTTAAAAAAAGGGGAAGGAAGGAAGGTGTGTATAACTGGGAGGGAGGAGGTCAAAGGGGACTTGTGAGCCAGGTTGGACTGCAGAACAGAGCCCAGATTATACTTTGGCCTCCTGCGCTGCATACGGTTGCAGAAAATCCTAACGGAGATTTCTCCCACCTTCCCATACGCTCGTAGGAGAGAGGAACTCCTTCTTCTCCTTTGGTTTCAGAGAAGGCAGAACAATGTGCGTGTTAGGGGGACAATGCTCCCTTTGACATAAAGCTGATACAGGGGGCTGCCAGAGAAATGAGGAATATGATATACTCGTGAAAAAGCTTATCAAGATAAGCACGTCCTCCAGAAAATCTCTGAACCGATGCAGTTTCTTATTGCAAACAAGATTTAAACAGCCCAGGTTATTTCTTCAAATGTACAGCTTCAGCAAGATTTATTATAGCAAATTATTCTCATGCACAAACAAGACTTATGATACAGTACAACTCCAAGCTTAAAACTTGATTGCACAAGTGAACTTTTGTATTTAGTACTAAGAAAAACATTCACCCAGGAAGGCAATCATCAAGTAAAACATCTGCTTTCCAAGGTTTATTCCAACTGAAAAATTAATATAATTACTCAGAAAAATATGATTTGTCTTACCCTACCCTTCCTACACAATGTGTATGAATCAGACAGCAAAAGAAAAAGTCACCTCCTTCAGATTAATTTCCTTAAATTAAGCACTATTCTACCTCTAGAGCTGCATCACAAGGTATAAATTACAAGAAAAAGTGAGAAGCTGTTAAAGTATCTGTGGAAATTAGTGGTTTTGTACCCCTGACCAATCTTTATAATATTTTCAGTTATTTTCCTACAAAAACTTTTCACCTTACACTGCAGTGAGCCAGACTAACATCACTACAGAACAAAAGAGAATTGCTCAATGCTTGCACAGAAACCTTGTTTGCTAAGGATTCAGCAGAGCTCCGAGAACACCTACTTGCTGAAGGACCAGGACTGGGCAGCCTGTCATGGACTTCTGTTCACTCTAATGAAGGTTCTAGTTTTGTTACTTCAAAACACTGTTTTCATAAACGGTATCATGAAAAAATTGTTATGTTTTGCTGCATACAACCATCCTGTGCTTCAAGTTTCATTCCTCATGTTGTGTCAACTTTCTGAACCACAATAATACTGTGTAGTCTGTGGGACAATCGTTCCTCTGAAGAGGCAATATGCTTTTATGGTCAAAACACACTAGCAGAAATGAAGAATTAAATGAAAACACATCCTAAGCCTTTGTCAACATTGCCAGTAGGAGAATAAGATCTGCACTGTGAGTTTAGTGTATTTTGGGAAATTTTCCAGTACAAGTAGTACACTTTCTTCTCCAAATATGACCTGAATATTTATTAGGTAAATATCAATAATGTGTTCTTACATAAAACACAAAATAAAAATTTATGATCAAGGATGTTGACATTTAAAACACTGTCTTTAGAGTGAAATACTACATAACCACTCGTTTGCTATGAAAATCTACGAAATTACCACAATATGACACTTTTTCTCGTTCTGATTTTTATGATTCTGATTTATTTTTCTGTTTTCTTGTTGTTACTTTATTCTGGTCAAACAGGTTGTTGCTTTATCAGGTTTAGAAGACAGAGAGAGAAAAATAGAATCAGAAACCTGAAGGGAAACATCACCTTTACACACTAATCTGTAGTCTAACCTTTACCGATGGATTTCTGCATTTGGATGAAGTCACCACTGCACTCATCTCAAAGGCCTGTGCATAGGGACTGGGATACAGAATCAGTGGCTTGCAGACCACTGAGTTAAATGATAAATATAGAAGTTATTGGCAGTGATCAAAGATCACTTCATGTTGGATCATGTGTCTCCATGTGTCACATGACTTACAGAAGAAGGTACGTTTCTTAGATCATGTGATTTTTCAAGAAACAGTACTTCAATTAGAAAACACAATTTGCAAATGAATTTTAAGTGTAGTTACAGATCTGTTACACACATACATAAACACTGGATGTGATGATTCATTAGCCAAGAAAAACAGACACACATGAAAAAATAATGCACATCATCTTTGAAGACCGCATCTGTCACATTACATGGCTGCTCGAGTACAAAAAAGGGCCTACCTTGTATCTGCACTTTGCAACTTCTCCTCTTCTTCCTCCTTTGTTTTTTTGGAACAAGACAATCATCAAGATTTCAGTGCAAATATACAATATCAAGTCATTTTATAAGTTAAGTGCTAAACTTGAACTTAAGTCATATACCAATGCTTTGCCAGCTGTTGTTAACACAACTAAGTCATTTTTTACATAATTAAATCAGATCACAGGCTCTACGCAGTGAGTATATATGCTATGTACTATTCAAATGTTGCTTTCTTCAAATATGAAGGCTGATTTGTTTTTATAATAATGAAAATTCAAAGCTACATCCAATTAAGTTAATGACCAAAGTCACGTTTGGACAACACTTCTCCTCACGCTAAAGTCCTGTGGCACCAACGCTGGCCTTGAAGCATGAACCAGATGACACTCCTCGCACACTCGTTCAATTTTTTATTTAAACTGTATTTAAATTCTAATTAATGAAAATGTTATCATGTCTACCGAAGATTTGGTATCACAACTGGCACATTCTCACCCACCAAGCTTCCGTTGTTTGTACTGTGATAACTTACAGAGAAGAAGGACCTCAATTTCATTTTCAGCTTCAGATTTTAACTTGCTGTCAGACACAAAGAAGTTGATTTAGGAATTCTGCTGTTGTTGTTTTGAAGTTTATTTAAGGTTTGTGTTCAGATTTTTAGGAGATTTTTTGACTTTTGTTTTTTGCAGGGAGAAAGAAGAGAAAAGAAAATAAGGGGGGAGGGGAAGGACGAAGAAAAAGGATTTATTTTTCCTAGAAAATAATAGAAAACTAGAATTCAAGTTATTTACAGGGAAGGGGCTAATGCTCATGCTGTTTATATGAGTAATCAAGTAGTTCTCCCACTTCTATCTCAGAATACGAAACAAGAACAGATATAATATTTTTTCTGGAGAGCTCAGTTTGGGACTGGACCTCTGGATCCAGACTCTGAATCCACCACGGAGGCAATGCAGCCCTCTGGAGGAGGGCACCTCAGATGTTTCTTATTGTGGCTAGATTCCTTTTCAACTGAAGAAATGTGCTTCTGCCAATCACAACCCTACCCTAGAGGAAGAAATTCTGATGACACATTGGCCTAAACAGAAGAAAGAATAAAAAAATCTGGCCGTCTACATTGAGAGTGTGACCTGCCAGAATCACACAGATGAGATTACTGGAGAGGCACAGTACAGCTAGCAAGCTTGTTCAAACATGGTCAATCTTTCAACACAACTACTTGTAGCTGCAATCCTTGAAGAAGGATTACCAAACTTCACAAGGAGGTGGCAGTTCTGGATTAAAACCATTGATTTTTAAATTAAACAATTTCAAAATACTTGTTGAAAAGTAGCACCCGAGCTGGCGGAGGAACGATACTTACTTTTTTTTTAAGGAACAAAAATTTTTTCATTTCTGATTTTAATACAGAACTGTAAAAGATGTTACATTAATCTCTCTGAAATTTTAAACAGACCAAAAATTAACAAGGATTATTTTATATTCTCCGTTACTGAAACAGAACAAAAATTATAGATGAGTAGCTAGGGCATTCATTCTTCCATTTAGATGACAAGCTACATAAGAAGGGGGCGACTGGAGAGCATGTTATTTACTCAACTACTGAATGTTTTATGCAACAAAGTCAAATTTCAAGCTGAAGAAGAGGAACAGTTCTTTGGTAACAAATAACCTGAGAATCAAAAAAATTAAGTTTAATTTCCTAATTCTTGTGTCTGACCATGGAACACTGCTTCACTCTATACACCTTATTTTTGTATCCGTAAAATGGATATAATTCTTCTCATTCAAACTTCATCTCTTCTCTTAGGCTAATATCCCAATACGTACATGCTATTTCTACTCATGTATTTAGTATAATGAAGTCAATAGGATCTCTTCACATGCTTAAAGATAATCACATTTGTGGTCAGCAAAATGAAGGACGTCTGTTTATACCCTGCACAGGTTGAACATCCTATTTAGCACAGTGTGGCCTTGATCTTGACCATGTCTGCTAAAAGTACTCTAATAAAAAAAAAAAAACAAACAAACAAACAAAAAAAACTTGCCATTGATCATTCTTTTTTAAGCACTTTGATTGATTCCATGACACTCTTCTCCAGTTTTCAAACTGCTATGCAAACAGTGTCTGAAATTAAGGCTCCCAACACCATGTGAGATGGATTAAGTAACCCCCAAACTTTCCTATCTCGTTAAAGAAACTCCATCAGTCTTAAGGCAAGACGGCTTTTTTGACATTCTGATGTAATTCAGTTCAACAGCTTTATGTATGTAAATAGGAAAGCATTAGGAAATCAAAATTGCACAAAGAAGTGCAGAAGGAAAAGAATTATGTGAGCTAAAAAGGCCAAAACAAAGGATTAACATACCCCAGCTAATGAAGTGCCATGGGAAAGTTAACAAGTCCATATAGTACAAATTGTTATCTTATCCAAAGATAAGACATGTCCACAGCTAGAAGAATGATTCAGCACGGACTGAAGGAAAAAATTGTTTCCTTAACCATATGAAATTTCTTAAAATACTCCTTAGCATGAGATGCCTCAAAAGATTATGGCACAAAAGGTATGCACTTGGGCAAACACTATCTCAAAAACCCCTAGAATTGCTCAAAATATATTAAAAGAACAACATAAGAAATCAATGAATAAACATGTGCTCTCTTTAAAACTAATGTAGGTTTGGCGGGGAGGGGGGGAGGGTGAGGTGGTCCTCTTTTTAAGTCTTCATTTTTTAGCCACAGAGATCTTGGTCAGCTTTGGCAAGAGAAACAGCTGTAAGGATGTACAAAAAAATGACAAAATTCTTTGTGTATAGAAGGAATTTTGCATCTATTAAGACCACGTTGTACTTGGTTTTAAATATCAATTATGTAAAAAAATCTAAGATAGTGAATTACTGAATGTTTTGCTTTCTTGCATTCCATTATGGAAAATACTACAGAAGTAGCAGAAGAGAGTCTGCTGTGCTATTATTTTGACAAGTCTGACAGCATGAAGGTCTGCAGAAAAATAAACTTTAAATGAAGCAACATTAAAAAAAAGTCTTTTATGCAGACTCAGTAGCATCTATATAATCTTACGTTTTTATCTTCATTGAACTAGTAGGACTGCCCCACAAGACATTAGTATGGGAAAATGTTTATTCCTCCACAAAATTCAGTAAAACTACCTGGACGGGTTACTTTCAAGAAAACACCATAGACATCTTCACAATTATGACCATTGTTTTTAGTTCTAACTAATATGAAATGACAGATTGTCTTAACACCCATTCCTATTTTCTCACAGAGAAATACAGTTTATAAGGTTAAAAGCCCAAACTAAACATCTTGTTTCAAGACAATTTTAAAAGGACTGAGAGAGCACTCATACCAAAAACATTAGCTGTTAAGCGTTCTGGTAACTCATTTTTTCCACCTTAACAAAATCTCTTCTAAAACAAACAATGCTGTCTTTACTTCACCACTGTGAAGTAACAGATACGGTTCCAGACCTACACATTGTATTACCTGGCTTTATACTGCATGTCCAAAGTATACTTTTCTCGAAATTTAGAGCCTGTGCACCCTAGAAAGTTTGGCAAAAAAATCAACTAGACTCTTGCTAGCAACCGAAGTGCTCCAGCAGAACATTCCCAGCCGGCTGCCTTTGCTTGGGCAGTCTTCACAACATCAGGTCAGCTCAGCTGAAGAGATCTGGCCTTGTTTGTGGGCACTCTTTCATCCCATGCATTGCCAGCTAACACTCCCCCTCGGGGAAAACTTTCCCGGGACAGCCAAAGCTGATGCAGCACACTGCAGAAGACACTTATATCCTCTCAGGGAACTGTAGCCATTTGCAGTCAAACTCCACAAAGCTCTATTTCAACCTGTTACTTTTTCATCTCATTTTCCCTTAATACTGAAAACATGATGACATACAGAAAACCATAAACTCTCAAAGAAAAGTCTCTAGACATAAACATTCCCTATGCAGAGGGAGAATAACAAACTGTTTGGCATTAGTAAAGCAACTCTATTAATTGCCCTCTATTAATTGCATCAATTAAAGTCCCATTCTGCAGGAACAATGGCTCTACTTGATTCTTAAGAGTTCTCAGTGGATGGCTGATCTGGTATCATTTTTCTGCCATTTTTATTTACGGGCTTTTGCCCAGAAGCTCCAGGTTAACTACAGTGAATCATCCAGCACCTTACTGGATGCCCACAGTAATAATACCATGATAATTCAAAATTACACTGAGCTACTCACTTCAGGGGCAAAGTGCAATGTTAAAATTTACTCATTTACCTTTTTGAAATACACACAGGGATTGTACAGTTCACAGTGCTCTCTGGATTGAGAGTTTAAGATTTATCCAGAACGCTCATTTCTGCAAGGAGACTGCCTGTTCATCATTGGAGAAAGGGTTTTACTGACATAGGTACATGAACATTCCCAGTGCTAGTACACTCGAAAAAGGCTTAGGTTTGTTCATAAACCTGTCAGCAGATTTGCCAGTAAAATCCAACAGTTTTTTTTCAGACTCCAACTTTTGAGTGGGGAGGCATATGAGATGAAGCTTACAGAACAAAATTTTTGCTCAGGGAATGTTTTCTGTGCTGAAGCCTAGAACTCAAAACCTGCAAACATGTCAGCATGTGTCCAATTTTAAGTATTACTGATTTCAGTAGGCATATTCACATATCTAAGAAATTTTAAGTGACTCCCACACACAAATGTCTACAGCAGCACTGAAATTGTGAAAGGGATCAAAATTGTTGCACAAAGATGACTTTTCATCTTCGAGTTTTAAAATAAGAAACCCTGCAAGCTTTTTGAAGTATTTTTAAAGTAGAAAAATGTAAGAACTTCACCTAGCTACAGAACTGCAATGTTGTAGTTCTGTAGTAAAACCAGGGCTTGTTTTTAAAAGCAGCCTCGCTCTTGGAGGAGAGCGACACTTGGGATTCCACCTTTTTATAAGGTTGGCCCTTCCTCCTGAATCAGGCAGGGACAGACAATCCAAAGCTGGGCCAAGGGATGGCTGTAGAGATTTTTCTCTGGAAGCTATGCCTCCCCTTGCACTGCAGCACTACCTCTCTGCTTCTCCAGTTAGACAGCAAGGCCTTGTCTGCAACAGGCTTTGAAAGGTGTCAACCTTCCAGCCTCAATAAAACAAACTAACCCTTGGCCTTTCAGACCTGAAAGTTCTGGTGGTTTCTCTTTGATTTGTGGGTTGTTTTTTTTAAGCTGAGTGACAATTAGGTAGAAGTAATCAACACATTTGTCATGCATGTTTCAAGTAGTTACCCCAGGCTCAAGTGTCTGTGGTTTATCCAAAAGGATTCCAAGGCAAGCCACAAGTGTTTGTAGCTGGGAACAAACATTTGAAGAGTGTCCAGATGAGCCCTTCAAACCTTTCAAATGTGTTGACAACCTTGAGAAAGTAGTATGTAATGACTCAAGCTGCAGGTCTGGTGAGGATGCACACAGAACCGTTCTGGGAGACAGACGCTGGTAATTGCTTGGGCCTCTCTGTAAGAACAGTCATGCAAGTGGCAAGACCCAAGGAGCCCCCGAAGGTTCACATAAACTTTTAATGGATGCCTCAAGCTGGTCACGCCCTTGATTTCACATGCCAACTCATTCATCCATTTTAAAGCCACAGCCCTTTGCACAGCAGAAAATACACTGTGCTAAGAAGTCCTAGGCTGATATAAGGATACCACATGGAAAAAAAGTTAGTCTTGCATCTTAACAAAGGATTTTTTAATATTAAAGCTATCAATATTTTCGTGTGAACAACGGGGAGGCAGTTGAGTTGAATTCAGGCCAAGTACTGCAACAGAAACGCTCAGCAATTCCATATAAATCAGTGGAAAGTACACATACAAAATGAAAACAGGATTCAACTCCAAAACACCCAGGATTTTACACAGCAGTCAAGCTTTAATTTTTAGGTTATTCCTTTTTGAATGTAACACAAAGAATAAAAAGAATACGCAGAGTGTGAAAATTATAGGACCTATATTTGATTCAAGTTAACATGTCTTTAAAAGAGAGCAAAGCAATTCCATAAACTGATAAATGGTCTGTTATACAAGATACGGATTTTTAACTCTTCAGACACTGAAACCCTAGCTAACTGCATGCTTGGTACCATTTTGTCTTTTAGAGGTTATGCCCATTGCTTACTCTTAAACTAGATTCCATGTTTTCTCTACTGGACATATTCTTTTTGTCCCCCTCCTTAACAGATAGACACCTATTATTCCCTATTATATGGGACAAACAAAGCTCGGATACTTGGGAAATGTGAGAAACTCTGACAACAGAGGAACCTGGTAAGGGGGGGCAAAGCAAACATACAACTGAGCAGCTCCAGGTGAGGCTGGCCACTGTCTGGCATGGATTCCAACAACTGGAACACTGAGGAACTAGAAGAGACAACCACTATTTCTGCAGTGACCACTCATGTACATAGTATCTGATGGCTCATTAGGCTAGAGGGACATCAAATAAAACACACCAAAGAGAACTGTTCATAAATAGAGCTCAATCATGTATTATAAAGTGTGTTTTCTGTGCAATTCTAAAAACTCTAAAGATGATAATATGACCTACTTGTTTGAGATTTATCTTAGCTGATCATCCTCATTACATGATTTAAGAAGCCACAAGAAAGCAATTTCTGAATCCTGCCTTGACAATTACATCAATACAACAGAAAACACAGCAAATACAAGAACTTTAAGAGGCAAGTAGAATTAACCTATGTAGTACGAGCAAAGGCCAGGCTCTTAGAAGCAGCAAAAAAAGCGATGTACAGCTAACTTTTAACTTTAGCCAAGCTGTATGCTCCTTGCTTTCCCAAGCCCAAAATGTTAACACAACTCATGTACTGCAAACACTGTCCTTTATTCAAAATAACTCAGTTTGAGCTTATGTAATGTAAGTAATAACTTTCCATTCCAAGTCCAGGCTGACCCCAGCCTCAAGCAAGGAATGAAAAGCTGCTTGTTAAACATATATAAGTAAGTTTACTAAGTATTAAGCATATGTGCTTAACTACACTCAGACACTTTTACGTTCCTTTTAATCAACCTTCTCCTACACAAATGTTCCTACTTGCATACAAAAAAATTATCACCTACAGCATGTTAAGAGACAAAGATCATTCCTAAATAAAACTGTGTTTTGTTTTATGCATTTTAATAATTAAGAGGAGACTCTTTCAACATTAAAAATGTATATAAAGTTATACTTTGACCTAGTCTATACTTGACACCAATTCCACTTCAGCTTGCATTCTTAAGGTCTCATATTAATCAGTCCTGTGAAACATTACTGATAATGCTTGCACAGAAAGAATAAAAATAGTTTTTGGAAATTAAAATGATCATTAGCATAAAATAGTAAAAAAAAAAAATCGTTTCTAACTATTACTATTTTGTGGATGTGCATTTCAGGAGTTATGTCTTTAACAGGATAATTAAACAGCTTTAACAAATATAAAGTTGGAGCCCACCTTGACAGCAGTGCTGTTCAAGTGTCTGAAAAAAATTACAGTGCGGCAAGATGACCACAGAAGCCACGTTCTTAATACGTCCACGATTTCTTTCGTTCGTTTTCTTTTATATAATAATTATGACCTCTAACTCACATGTTCTCAATTTAGTCATATCACATTTTTACCTTCACCACAAAGTTCAGTCCCCAAATCCAGCAATGACTGTCCTGCAACTGAAAGGCATGAATATTGTAGATTCTTATAGAAATAACCAACACTAAACGCCTATCAAATTTCTTGCACAAGAATGACTCTGCATTTTTTGAATACATTACTGAAGTTCCTATTACATACAGAAAAGAAAAACTAAGATTAATAATACTTAGAATTGCAAAGTTCTTTTTTACAAAGAACGTACAGTGTGCATGTAGAGTATAGCATGCATGTACTGTACGGCACTATGGATTAGAAGGAAGGAGTATTAAAAAGTACTTTTGAAAAATACTGGCAGTTTCTCTACAAAACACATTAGTACTCTTCAGTTGATGTTCCTAAGCCTCCACACATACATCAGCAGTGCATAACAACTGCAGAGAGAATCTGGGAAACTATACATTTTAAATCCTAAATACACTTTCTGCTCTGATCCATAGATTTATATTGCTATGATTAAATCCACAGTCCCTTACAGAAACACAACTAGTCCACACTGCTTGGAAAGAATTGCCAATAGATCACAAGAAATTGAGTATGAATGTTCTTTAAATAATTATTTAAACAAGATCGCAGTTGAAGTTTCCTTTTATTAACTCAGAAAGAGAAACTATATTACAAAGAAATGCATTAAAAACAACATTAAAATAACTTTTGCCATCACATGTTGTCAATATTTGCATTCAGGTCTCTGGTTTCCAGTGTTCCCTCTACTGTAGCTGGCAGCATCAGTAGAACCTAAATCAGCAGAAGGAATGCAATTCCCCATAATTTAGGTGTGAGCGATGTCAGCAGCTGTTAGAGAAAAACAGCAACCCTTCAGGCTTTGCTCATGTGAGGAAAAAGCCTTTCAATTAACATTTAAAATTAAAAGCTGCAGCATTATTTAATTAAAATAATGTGGCTATTTGGCTCCACTCTGGCTATAGTTTGTTAAAAGTCCTCTCCTTGAAGTAGTCAGCAGCCTTAGTTCATATGCATCCTTCTCATGGCGTAAGGAGAAGGCAGAAGCATTTAAAACACAATGAGATACAAACCTCACAATCGGCAGGAAGATCCAGTATTTTCAAAGTCTTTTGGGAGGCCTGAAATTATTTTCAACTCATTAACTTGAAATTAGATCCCAAACTGGGAATTCTTAAGATTACTCATGTCAGGAAAAGCCTTTTTCAGGTAATTGTAATTCTCACGGTTCAAGACAAGTTTATCAAAACATTTGCAGCCAGTGAAGACCAGACTTGAAGATAAATAGTTCAATTTGTTTCAGAAATGGTAAAATAAAATATACTTGCCTTTTTTGGGGGGGGAACAAAACCAAAAACAAAACAAGAAAAAACAAACCACCAATACTGTTAAACTTAACAGTACCTCAAGTACTCAACCAAAGGATTAACAAATCGAATTTCAGTTTCAAGACAGACCTCCATTGGTGAAAATCTGGTTTGCATTTTGTCAAGTTGGAAGGTTTTTTAAAAATCAGAATATGTACATCTACTCTATTTTTTCCATTAGTAAGTCCTTAACTAACTCGTCAAAAATGTAATAGAATTTTAGATCATGCTAGCATAACTTTATCCTTTTTCAATGCCTGATCTTGAGATGTGAAACATGAAAACACACAGTTATAAAACACAAGGTTATTGAAACATGTAAGTGGCAGACCCTCTCTAGCTACTCACTTTATACGCTTAATAGTGCTTCAAAGTGAATCCTGCACATACATTAGCTTTCAGAGTTTGTATAAGTAGTCAAATCAAAACCTGAAACACTTCAACAGGTATCTCCTTAGTAAGTACAAGCTTCAACATTCAACTCAAAGTTTTGCTTCAATTAAAATAAAAAAAATTGAAAAAAAAAGGTCACTGTCATCATTCCCCGTCTCTCCTCTCCCTCAGAAAACTTACTAATGCAAATTCCCAAAATAACCACTCTCAGCCAGAAGAAAAGCCTGGGAATTGCTACCTAAAGAGCATTAAGTTTTAGAGGGCAATGAGCATTTAAACCAGGAACTTTGAGTGGAAACCATGATGAAGCCTTAATTATAACATTTTTGTTAATAAAAATAGATTTGCTCTAGAGAACAAAATTCTGTTTCCACTTCTGACATCATTTTCCCATGAGATCTTGAGGAAGTTCTAAAGGCCAAACCACTCAGTAGGAACCAGCAATTCCAGATGTCACGTTCTGGTACCCGTCAGGGACTTCTTCAGCCTGATTGTCAGAAGAGCTAGTTTGTTTTCTATTTAGGTTCACTCTGTGTTACGAAAGCAATTTTTAAAAGCCCGGAATTTTCAGGAGAGACATTCTAGCACAGAGAAATCTAAAATTTGTGTCTACATTTCACAATACAGGTCTAAATATCTCAATTTCCCACCTGTAAAATGGCCTTTGTGCTAAAAGACTACAGTAACGAGCTTGACCAGAAAAACATGTGTATAAAAATCCAGGAGACAGTTAGATCTTTATTGCCATTCACTTATTTTTAGAATTTTTTCTTGGAACTCTTTCACATGGAGGAGTGGCTGTTGAATACTGTGATTAATCTATGGTGAATAATTCCATTAGTCAATCAACCAAGCAAGAATATAAAAGCAAAGCAGACTGAGTCTTGTTTTTTCAGTCAGAATGATCAAATAAGCTGCTACTGAGTCAGGATACAAAAATCCCTATCATACTTAGAAGGTTAAAGTTAGTTGAATTATTTTATTGCCAAGAATTCACTGCTTCTCTTTTTTTTTTTTTTTTTTTTTTTTTTTAAAATCATTAGCCTTTTAAACCTAGAATATTTTGATAAGTAAGCAAGGATCAACTGCTACTGTGTTAAAGCACAGATTAATTCTGTCAAAAAAGCTGCATGCTTGATTCACACTCCTTAGACACTACATAAAAAAATTAAAAATACATATTATTACCTTATTTAAGGTTATCTTCTCATATAATTTTTAAAAGCTAACTAGACCCAAACATTTAATAGATATGGATGATAGTAATAATGAAAGACAGGAATTGGAACTGCCCAAATTCCTCAAATGTTAGGTTATTTAAGAACACTTAATATAAAAACTTTATTAAAAATATGGAAAGTGTTTTCCCTCTTCACTACTTACATGGCTTACAGAATTCATAACATTGGTATCATTTTTATTTTGAGCAGCTGTAATTGTCTGGCTATTAGCTTTGCTTTTTTTTTTTTTTTTGCCTTTTTTTTTTTTCCTAAAACACATGAATACCAAAGCCTGTTACTAATCTGCTATTTTGTACACTTGGTGACTGAAAAGAAGCAACATTTGTCTAATATGACACATCTGTTATAAACTCTTGAGATTAACATTTTACTGTGAACTGATAATCAACTGGATTTATATATTACTTAAATTTCTTTGGCCTAACCACTATTCCTCCAACAACAGAAACTATTCTATTCCATTGTTTCTGTTTTCTTTAATATTAACCTTAGCAGTACATATTGCTAATGGTTGCTACATACATTCTATAAAATAACAATATATGCAGCAGGTTCATATGAAAGCGTCTATACCTATCTCAGCTTCAGCATGTAAACAATATTGCTTGTTCTTTCATTGTAAGTAAATTGAGAGTGTCACACAGTCACAATTTACAACTGATCTTGCAATGAGCTGCCTATGAATGATCCAAGTATGGATTCAAAGTTAATTCTGGCTCTCTGGACGTGCAGGGTCGGCCTCTGTGGGGCTGCTATTAGATTGTGGATAATTTTGGACAGTATTTTGCCTGTGGTCATCTGTAATTAATTTCATGATGCAATGTTGGGGGAGTGAACTGTGGCATCAGTCCCTCAATGAACTGTTTGCATGGAAGTATCACTGAACAGAGGCTGAAAACATGAAGGAAAATTAAATACCATAATACACAGTCACACGGGTGTTACTGTGCAATTATCAGCACCCACGTAAAGTGTCATGGGATCTCTGAAGCCCATTTCAAGACGGTTCTGGAGCACACTGACAAACCAAGTTGGGAATCCTGAGAAATGCTAGACAAGCTGTAGCTAGAGAGAAGCAGCTGAGGCTCTAACTCGTAGATTAGTCCTCCTCTCTAACAAGCACTGAATTAAGTATGCCGATTTAGTTTTCACAGACATACATATCATTTAAGCTTTAAAGTAGTTCTCTGTGGAAAGTGGTTAAGATTCTCTCCAAAATATCACAAAAAGACAGAATCGCAAACAACCAACCCAATAGGGAAAAGAAAACAAGGAGGTATTTTCATATGTACGTCTAGTGCAGTAACTCTGGATAACCAAAGGAGCCCAATTACAAATATTTATAGCTATTCCTCTCCAGTTGTAGATTCAACAGCACTAAATGCACTCAAAGTAAAACATAAGCTTACAAAGACCATGTATTAATACTCTTGTTAGTAAGGCTTAGGAAAACATTGTTTGACATTCTGTTTCTATACAATAGCACTAGTTTTTTTTTTTGTTATAAACTGCAGAACGTATAATACTAAAATTTCAAGAACTTACACAGATGCATCTGTTAATAAAGAAAGCACTACCTCTAACCTTGCATCACCCTACCTCTAACCTTGCATCAGATCAGATATGCAGTAGTGCCCCTGGCAGTGGCAAACTGCCACTGAGCACGTAATTTGGTGTGTAATCTTAGTGGCAACTACGCATTTAAACAGTTATTGCAGTATAACCAGAAAAACTAAAAACATATATGAAGGGCATCTATCTTCTACATCCCCGTCTAACCTCTACCTCTTACTTTAAAGCAGTGCAGGCTATTCTCTTCTTGGTGCTGGTTTGTCAACGCACGCTAGGTCATTTCTTCCTCTCGCAGCTACGCCCACTATCCTTTTAGGAGCCATTAGAATAACTTGCTGTAGCAGTAGTAGTAGAGCCATTACACTGCTCATAGCAGTCAGATCACTTCTGATAGCTCAACAAAAAGGAAAATATGACTAGGGCTGAAAAAATAACATGAAACAGAGATGATAAACAGAGTATTACTCAAAAGCAGAAGGCTTCAAGATTAGACACATTCTCCTGCTCAGCTTTCCAGCCCAATGGTCACCACAGTTCTTAGCAGCAGGTAAAGCACAGAAATGGGACATCTAGTCTCGAAGTTGTGTGCAGTCCTTCCAGTATCCCAGTAATGGATGGAATTGTATCTATACTGCAGGCAGGAATTAAACTATATTTTTTTAGTATATTCTTTAAAAAAAAAAAATTAAAAAAAAAAATTTCTGGCTTGGAAATGTTCCCTCCAGATTTTTTTTTTTTTAAATAAACTTTCCAGTCTGCTTTTGCATGTGTACATGCAAAACGTGAGCAAAAGAAAATATTACAAAACCTCAGGCATAACATCCAAAAGTATTGACATTTCTTTTTCGCCTGGCCTCTGAAATACCACCTTGTCTACACACTTTCCCGTATCCATCATTTGCTTTCTCATGTATTTGATACTGTTGCTAGAAGTTTATGAAATATAGTATTATAAATTAAAACACCAGCAGCATTCATTTTTAACTGGAACAGTATCTGCAATCAATAAATTGATGAAAAAGAATGCTACGTGATCCCCTCGATTATCAGACATTTTGGATTAGTTTTAAAATAATAAGCTAGGGGGCTTATTTTCACAGCTGGGTTTACCTTATATTCTATCATCTACCTCGGGAGTGCAGTAGAGCCCCCCAGGAGGCATCTCTATAAAGCATATAATGTTACTCTGGGAGCAAGACTTTCAAAAGGAACAAAACTCCGTAGACTGGACAAACCTGGGGGGGGAGGTGTAGGAAAAAAAGTTGCTTCCTTGCTCTGATACAAAAAGTACCAATTAATTCTACTGTGCTACTCCTGAACACCACACAATGAACAGTGAATTGTATTCAGACAATTTATATTACTGCCAATTTTTTCTGCCTTTAGCCAAGAAGCAAAACTGGAATAAGGAATTTAAAATTTCTTAGTCAACATTTAAAGCTGTTGCCATTGTCAAGCTGATAAAGCTAATTTGTTTTATTATTACTAACCTGCCAGACCCCAGCTGTTGTCTTAGTCAAAACCTGAATTTTCCAATAACTAGGAATTGCAGCTGCTGAGAATGGGTCGCCAGGGATTTGAACCACCATAAACATTACTCATCTGGTCCTGCCCTGATCAGACTTCTTTGGCCAAAAGGCAGGGTCAGGCCTGCCTGAGATTTGAGACATACAAAGTAAAGCTTTTTTTTACCCCGATCTTCAGAAAAATAAGATTTCTCATTCAGCCTTTGAAAAGTTATCCATGATTCTCACCTAATGTGCATCCAATCTGGCAAGGCCTACTTTTTGTGGATACTCTACACTAATTACTCTTGAAAAAAAGATCATGAATTATAACTGACGATACCCACCAAGTTACTGCTCCCATCTATCATTCTGTCAGTGCCAAAAACTCAAAACCAATAAAGTATTATTTATTTCAAATACCTTTACTTAAAACAATTGAGAGCCATGAGTTTCTACACTATGTATTTGCCAGCTGCATGTAACAGGTGTAACCATAAACATGAGAAAACACTGCATTTTGATGGGCAAACAGCCAAAGCGCTGCCTGACTTAAACATCCCAAACTGGAATTATTTTTGTTTAACAAATGCTGTCACAGGAAGTACCTTCAACAGAGCCCCAGAACTTATGGGAAATTACTATTTAATGTGTAACATTTCACTGATATTTATTGTTGTTTTTACTCTCATATATTAGTTTCAGATGGGAATGCTCGCCAAAAAAACCCTAACTTTCCATTCCTCCAACTCTTATTAACTGTTTCTGTTTGGATTACCAACATCACACATCCTAATTTCTTCCTTTCCTTTCTCTCCAAAAACATAATCAAGCTGTCCTGCTCCCCAAGCTCTGTGGCCTTCTACTGCTTGTCCTTCCTCCTCCATATTTTCTTTCCTGTTATTCTGGCTTTGACTCCAGAGTACCACTTTCCTTGCATTTTTCTACCATTTCTGCATTGTACAGCATAGTAAACTCTCCTGCAAAGTAGAAGCACTTGCTAATGGGCAACTATTTAATTGGAGAAGTCAACGTAGCTTGTTCAAACTCTCTGAACACAGAAGTATTTTAATCACAGAGACAGTATAAATAGGTATTTTCCCCGTGGCTCTTGAGATACACGTACATGCATTGTTCATAGTACAGGCTAAAGACCACCCAACAACCAGAGCCCGTTTCCTGCAGAGGAGTGAGGAAGAGCTCCTCCCCAGACGAAGCACACTGAGCTGAGTTTAGCAGAGTACAAGCCCATTGTTCAGAAAACAAACACACTTACATGCAAAGTCACACGAATGTTTCTTAAAAAATGGACTGAGCCCTCGGTTTTCATCTTAGCGATTTCAATATTCAACAGCACACTAGCCTTTAATATTACACTAAGCTCCTGCTTCCTTACAGACACAGGAGAAAGCAAGCCACGCACTGGCCAAACCAGTTCCAACCAGTTCAGTTGGAGACCTCTTCTCTTCAGCATTACCAGGCTTTCCATGTTCAAAAGCTGCATGACTACAAGCTGATACCATCCTCCGCATCTCCAAGATTTTCAGGTTTGACAGAAGAAATAACAAATCATTCATTCATCTCCACACAAAAGTAGACCATCATCAGTGATGGAAGTGACAAGTCAGTCGAGTGAGTAGGCAAGCCACATCTTGTCCAGAGGCAGGGGGGAGAAAAGGGGGCGGGGGAAGAAAAGGGTGCAGGGACAGAAATCTCTTTTGGAGGGAAAAAGTTTAAAGGCTTTCCCTTTTGCTAAGTTTATTTGCCTCCCATATTTTTTAAAGTTGAAGTGGAAAAACATGAACAAGCAAACCTTGAACAGCAAATTTTAAAATACACCTTTCACTGACCTTGTAGAAACTGAAAAATTTATAAATTCCAAAGCCATTGAATTGCCTCCTGCAAACAACAAGAACTGAACACTCTTCAGGCAAAAAACCTGTCAGTCACAAGTGAATCAGTGAGGCATGCTTATTAGCAAAGGTTTCTCACTTTAAGTCCCACAGTCCCTACAAGCACTGCCAACATTTTTAATCCTAGAAAAGCGGATAATTCATCCCATTCAGCTGACCAGCTCTACCTTTCTCCCCCAAAGGGGCTAACACCTTCCCTCTCCCCATAAAGCTAGCCAACCTCTCTCAAGGAGAGGATGAGGCCATGAATGGAGTTACTCAGCAATAGCTCTTTTCTCCTCACACAGAAGACTGACCTTTCCATCCACCAAGATCTGGCTGGCTCTATGGGTTTTTTCTTCCCTTTCACTAGCTTTCTCCCCATAGCACTTCACTTGGCCCTTCTTTTTGTCTTTTTTATGTTCTGGTGGTCTGCAAATACCTGCCAAAACCTGTCATCCGTTGCAGTGCTTATAGTTCGGGATGTGTCCACCGACTTTGCTGCTGAGGGCTAACCACCACTGACACTAATCTTTGGCTTCCTCACAGCTACCAAACTTTGGAACTTTTTTTAAAAGTATTACTTTTTAAAAAAAAAAAAAGACTTGAAATCGTGAAAATATTTCTTTTAAATTCACAGAAGTAACTTAGAGAAGCTTTAACTAGAGAAGCTTTTGGAAAGAAAATGCAGACAGCCAGCATGCATTTATTTCAGCTAATAAGCTTTTGTAGCCTCTTCTCATCAGTGGAGATGTGTTCATTTAAAGCCAACAAACCAACCAACCAAAGGCTGAAAGAATTTCAAATACAGTTACGACTGCCCACTTGGGCAACAAATGTATATAAAGCAAAAAAAAGCCCTGAATTTTGACATGTGAAAGCTTCCCCCCCCTTAGCACTCATTTTCCATCATTTTTCCCTCAACAGGCCAGCCCTGCCCATTCGGTGCTGCTCACAAGCCCTGGCTCCTAAGCACTTTTTCCTCAGCCATTTCTCCTTCCTTTTTTTTTTTTGTCATCTTGCTTATGGGTCCAGGTGTCATTTTCAGTCCCCTCTGACACACTGCTTTACACCTCCCTGGTGGATCAGGGGTTGAGGACATAAACACCGCACGCCCCATCGGGGCTGGTGCCACACTCGGCTCACTTAGCTGGCAGCAAGGACAAAGGATGGGGTGGAGCAGCAGTGTGGAGCAGCGAGCGCCCTGCCCCTTGCCTGCTGACGGGCAGCACTGGCGAGCTGCTCCACCGGCCTCCAACCCACCATCACTCTCTGGAGGCTTTTGCTGTGGGCCTTCGCGAAGCATCTGCAGCCTAAGGCTCGCCCACGCAGGACGACCCAGCACCACCACCCCTGCGGCCCATCACAGACACTGGAGGGAGGGAAACCTGAAGCAAAGCACTACTAGAAGATTCCAGGGGTATCGAAAGTGCTCTTTACGCGTGTTAACAGCACTGCCAGAGGCACCCTATGGGGTGCATATCCATGCTAGCATCACGCTAGGACGCTATTCATGCATCACGGGCTCAGAAGTCTGCTTCTGCAGTGAACCTCCTTATTTCCCCCACTCACTGCACCTTGGTTCCCATGGCGGAGGAGTATCAGAGCACGTGCATGGAGACTCCCCCGTAGGCTGAGCGACACAGGAAGATGCACTCCAGGAACTCCAAGGGTATTATAATGCACAGAACTGAAGCAGAGCCAGGCCGAAGTAAACCTCACTAAAACGCACAGGATCAATGTTGAATCTTTAGCACAAACTGTTTTCCCCTACAAATCCACTTCTCATCACAGTACTCGCCTTCTTTTCCACATCTCCTTTCCTGCAACACATATCCCCTCCACTGCCCCATTTCTGTGGTTATCACTACGTACTGTCCTGGAAAGGGCTAGACTCCCAGGCACTTCATTGCATTACTTCTGAGCACCGCAATTCCCGTTCTTCATCAATATATTGGGAAACATTGCGCATCACCAATAGCTTTTGCCTGAAAGAGCACTTTGTCTCTAACACAAAAAGGACTGAAACAATAGTGTGGATAGTGAATGGAAACAAGATTGCAGACAGACTTACCTCTCAAGCTAACAGAATTCCAGTCCATTTGCTCAGGTGTTATACAAGTCCTCAGAGAGCCACATGCTAGGCACTCCTCTTGGTACGCTGGGTCACACACCGGGGAGGATAAGTGCATTTTTAACTAGTTATACTGCAACACATTCACATCCACTCCACATTACAGGAATAGTCAGTCTGTTGACCTGCAGTTCGGCACAGCGCCTTCTCAGGCAGGAAGGCGGTGACTACATGCTGCCCTGCAACTTGAGATCAGGGATACAAATGCCACAACACAGGAGTGTAAACCGGAGGCAAGAAGAAAGAATGAACTCTGCATTTGCCCCCTTAGACTTAAGCAAGTCCTGAAACATCCTGTGCAAGTCAGAGCCACTCCAGGAGTCTAGAGGAGAAAACACCCAGGCTCCACAGCGTTCACACCTTCAGCCCAGTTCCTGTCTGACTGGCCAGATCATCAGCCTCTCTGCTTTTGTCCCTTAATAACTTCTGGGCTTATGAGCCAATTTCAACTATAACCAACATAGGACAACAGTTATCCAAGGACAACTACATTCCTGAAAGTTTTATGGCCACTGGCAACTGGATAAACTGGCATGCCCATGGTTAAAAAAGGTGCAGATTTTCTCTTGCCTGGCCAGGATTTAGTCAATCAGCACACGGGCATACCATCAGTCATGTCACATGCTACATCTTCTCCACATGGCCGTTAGGGGACATGGAAGGAACAGTATTTGGGGACACAGGTCAAAAGCATTACAGTGGGGAAGAGGTACCTCTAGAGATACTAAGTTCAGAACGTGTAATTCAGGTCCACGAGGAAAAAACTTTGGTTTTGCATGATTTCCAAAAGGAATGAGCAAATTACATAATCAATATATGTGCAAACATGCACATGTATGTGAGAAAATATTAAGTTCTGTTCATTTGCAACTAAAAATATTCATCTTCTTCAGGGATTTAATCTGTTTGAGATCACCATAGAATACTTGTAGTAATGATCAGCCCCATGGAAAAGAGGGGGCCTGCACTGCACTGGGAAAAAGTTTGCAGTGTGGGCTAAGTCCTTACAACATACAAGGGCATCTACAGAGGAGGACCAGCTACTAGACAAAACTAGAGGAAAAAAGCTTTATTAGTCCCACTGTTCTGTCTCATGGGGCTACTTAATCACTTCTTCTCTCACTCAAGAGCCGACCAACCCTAGCTTTGCCCAGCCTGAGGCTAGCTCAACAGATAATGTGATCTGGCATACGTCAGCATCTCTAGAGCACCCCTTCCTCTTCTCTCAACTATTCACTCCTCTCCCACCAACAGTCTTCCCTGTTGCTCTTGGGCACATCAACACACTCCCTCCATGAGGAAATGTTTTGCCTTGCCCTCCCTTGAGCTGGCAAGGAGATCTCAGAAATGCCAGCATCGACTCTGTTAGCAGCAGTGTTGGCATATGCTGGCTTTAAGTATTTGTCAGACTGCCCTAAAACATCAAAGCACAAGGTCTCAGTGGTCCAGCTGCTGTCTAGCTTTTTTTCGCTTCGTATTGTCTTCACAGACCTTAATGAACACAAGCAGGCATCACACCTAGTTATTATTACTATAATTACTGCTAAATCATTAGGCAATTTATCAAAGTAAAAATAAAATCTACAGTTAATATAACAATGTCTGTCTTTATAATTAAGACTGCCCAACATTATTCGTTAAAATCATCACTTCATAAACCACAGACTTTAAATAAAGGTTTTCTGTCACTGGTTTTAATTCAGTGGACCTTACATTGAACACAAAAATGAAAACAGCAAAGAATTATTTCAGAAAACAGTGATAAAAAAATGTACAGATTTGCCCACATTCAGTAAACTCTACTCATTTGCACATTTGCCTAATTAGTTCTAGTGTCTCATGGGGTTAAAAACAGGAACAGGGATCACAACAGAAGTCAGAGTGATACATAGCTGTGCATAAAGACTTCACCAAATATGGTTAAACAGTCACCAATGGATATTCTTAATTGACTATGCTCAGAACTTCAACACTTGTCCCAGAAACTTCTTGCTGCTCCACCTGCATTAAATGTGTTCCCAAAATGTGGTTAGTCTCAGGAAAAACATCCAGCTCCACAGAAATCACAGTAAAATTGTTAGCTCTGCATTTTATGATCATGTTATTTAGCCTCACAGCGTGGTAGAACATGTTCTCTTTGAAATCCTCACTTTATAGTGGTCTGCTCAGCTTCCCCTCACACTCGCTTGGGTTGAGGCTTCACAACTTTGTTAACAAACAATGCCACATTCTGCTAATTTAAGAAGCCCCATTTTACAAGTTGGATATCTGAGTATTTGTTACAATGGGAATATAATTAAATTTTGCTGATTCTTCAGTTTTCTTTTTTTTTTTTCTTTTAAAAGGGAATTTAAGAAAAAACCCACTATTTTATATCATCATTTCTCACTCGTGCAGTGCCAGAATTCAGAAGTTAGAATACATCAACTTCAGGCTCATCATTCAAACCTAACCCCATTTTCCTGTGCCTATGTAATATCATTATCATATTAATTACATGAGCATATACTACACTATCCTAAGGACTGTCTTAGTGGGCACACAAAGCATACATTTCTTGTGGAAAGAGACAACTGTGTATGCTTATTAATCTCTATGAAAGCGTGATCTCAACACCTACCATGCAACAGTTAAACAATGCAAGGGGTGTTGAATTATTACTTTCCCTTGTTTTTTTTTAAACTACATTTAAAGAACAAAAAATTAAGATTTCAACAGAAATGCAAATCAATCAGATATGTGTCATAAACAGTTCCCATATATTCCACTGTCTTTTTAAATTATTTACATGTAGTATTGATGTTATATACAGCACTTTAAACACAGCAGTCCTCCTTCTGTCTGAAAGGTTTATAGCTGTATGCTTCCAAATTTCTACCGGAAGAAACATCATCTAAAAGCAAGCATGCTATCCCAGGTGAAGCTTGCAGATCTTGTTAGGAGAGCAGGCACCTGAGCTTTATACCCTTTCAGAATTAGAAAGTACACAACGTACAAAGTATATAAATCACCAAAATATATAAATCACCGAGACTACATTACAAGTTAATTATCATTACACTATAATGATTTACATATGTATTTATTACAGCATCATTCCTGCAAACTCCTTACAATAGTCAATCTGCTTCAAAAATCAGCATGTGCAAAACAGACAAGACCTGAAGTCAGACTGAATTGAGGATCTATCATCTTCAGGTAACCTAACCTCCCTCCTGCCCCCTTCCCAGCCCCCCAGTTAAAAACAGTCTTATGGTGGGAAGAGGCTTAGATAATAACCTTTCAGTGACTGTTCCTTTTGCAATAGCTTGCAGAGAAAGAATAACATTTGTATTGTGCTTACATTTATTTTCATGATAATGGTCAAGCGCAGCTCTATATTCTGCAGTTGAAAGCAAAAACTGCTTTGCCTTGGGAATGGCTTAAGAATACCAAATAAAACATGGGCTCTAGAGAAATGGACATTAAACAAGATCAAGCACATATTTTATATGTTGGTATGTACAAAATATAATGCTGACAAACCTGGATGAGAAAATAAAAAAACACATGCCCAGCCAGACTCCTTCATCACCACCAATCATTTCAACATAGTTTAAATCCTATTCAGGCTCTACTACAACGTTTCAGAAAAAAAAAAAAAATGGCAATTCATAATAACTGTAGCAATTATTACAACTGGGACACCATTCTCGGAAACAGATTCTTACAGTGCTGTTTTTTCCAAAACAGAAAATCCACACCTTGGAGGTAGGATTCAACATATGTCTATAGTGCACAAATCTTACGTGTGACTATAAATGTAACAGAAACAGGTGGGTTGATAGTTCAATTCATCTCAAGAGGACATGTAAAGCCAGTCACAAACTCTGCGTGGTTTATATCTGTTATATGCACAAGTATGTTCTCTTAACAGTGTTGCATCGCATTCGTTTCTTCACACAAGTACACTCATGAACTCCACTCTGCTATTTTTCCAGCTAACAGCCTAGAACCTCGTGCAACAAACCACATCTGTGACCACTGCCATATCTATTTTTTTAACATGCTCTCAAGGTATGCAAACAGCAGAGACAGAACTATAATAAAAAGTACCAACACAGTATCAATGTAAGTAACATTACACAAAAGAGTAATTAATAAAATCACCTTATCTGTGGTTAAAACATTGCTGCCAGTGTCCTCTATATGAGCTACATGGCACTACTAAAATTCAAAAATGCCTAGCTAGTTAACTTACATTGTTGAGTCAAAGGCAGCCTTGGATAACTTAGCTAAGACTGGTATAGGTACAGCATTTATCACACAAGAGTTTGTACAGTTTACTTCCTAAAGCAACTTCACATCAGAATCTCTGGATATCAAAAACAACTAATAAACTGCTAATGTTGCCACAGCAGCATTGACAATGCTTGGCTTAAAAGAACACAAAAACCCAAAAAACAACACCCCAACACACACACACACACTCCCTCCCTAATGTTACGAGCACCAAACACTTAACATAAATATGTCAGTGTACGCAATACTTCCTGAATGCTCTACTGAATTACTCCAAGAAAAAGTGAGATAACACCAAACTTTAATACGTTTCTGTCAGTGCAGTGCTTGCACTACAAAAGATTATAGTGTGTTAGTAATGAAACACATAAAATTGCAAGATAGAATTGTGATTTGTTATCAGTCAATAAAATCCTTGCAAATAACTGTGACCATGGTTACATAAAACATCAGCATTAGGAGAACACACTGCACCTGCTGAAGGTAAAACCAGTGATTTACTGAGAACAGAAAAAGAGAAAAACAGTATTTAGGAGTAGAATCAATTACAATGCACGCATGATTTTTTAAATTTTGTCTTATTTGGCATTCCCACAAACATAACAAACAGACTTCTCATCAAAACATAAATTAGTAAGTCCCATCACGATAGCTAGCACCATCCTAGCACCATCCTATCAACATCTCCCCATGCCATGCAGAGAGAGGCAAGAATGGTCCCAGTGCATCAGACCTGGAAGTAGCCATCACAGGATTCATTCCAGCTCCTGGGAGTCAGGGAAAGCTTCACTATGAACTTCAGCAAAAAAACAGCTCATGCATGTTATAATAGTGGTTCTGTGCTTCACTGCTGAAACATGCACTTTCTTGACAGCAAATATGAATTCCTGTTAGACTTACAACGTTACACTGATCAATGGCATAAGATATGAGTTAGACTTATAATGTTACACTGATCAATGGCATAAGATATGAGATCAGACTGGTCTTAACACAAATAGGAATCTAATTAAAATGGTATCAGCATAGCCCCCAGCAGAGGATGCGATGTTCAGTTTTATTTATTTTTGCAAATATGGATGTTCCTATGGCCTGCTAGTGACATTGTGCACTGCCAAACGGGAAGTGAAGTTTGAAGCTCGTAATGTTACACTGATCAATGGCATAAGATATGAGATCAGACTGGTCTTAACACAAATAGGAATCTAATTAAAATGGTATCAGCATAGCCCCCAGCAGAGGATGCGATGTTCAGTTTTATTTATTTTTGCAAATATGGATGTTCCTATGGCCTGCTAGTGACATTGTGCACTGCCAAACGGGAAGTGAAGTTTGAAGCTCGAAATTGCCCTTTTGCTTTTCTGCTTGGGAACACGAAAGCAGTAGCTCCTGGTATGTGATCCAGCTACACACCACCTCAAACACTCACTCTCTTCCAATGGCTGCTTTAAGAACCAGGCAAGCTTTGGATGATTCTCATTTAGCTTACCTAGCCAGAAATGGCACTAAAACAAAGATGAGAGAATGCAAAGTGAACCTTATTTATACTGACAAAGGACAGTCTGAAGATTAACAGAAAAGACCTATTCAAAATTAAATCACACCACTGGAAACTGAGAACAAGCCCACTGGAATTATTCTGTACGTGACAAGTAGCAGCTCAGAATTGGGGTCACACAGTTCATGAACATGTGTGTTCTTCAGACCTTTCTGATTAAGGTTATTTCATTTTTAACCAGGTTAGACAGTCAGAAAAGGGGGCATAAGTTTGTCCATTAGCCATTAAAGGCTAGGAAAAAAATGCACTTGGCTAGATACAGGAGAACGGGGGGGGCAGGACGAACCACAACAAAAAAACTCCAAAAACCAACATTCACAAATTTTGTCAAGAAAACTCTCATTATATGGTTTAAACTAGGATTCTTCTATCAGATTCAATATTGATATAAATACAAAAAGAACACGCAACAAAGGATTAGTAGTTCAGTCTACAAAATCAGTTATAAACCAGAAAGAACATTGAGTGGCACACCATTATTTAAGCGTGGGGAAGAATGTAATATTCCTCTCTTGTCATTTGTGTTTTGAAAGTATATTGGATTTTTTTTTTTTTTTTACTTCCTACTTCATGGCATTTCATGACCACACTTACTCGAAGTTTCCATAACTACATCTGGCACAGTCCATAATGCTGTTCTCGGTGAAATAAAAATTCTGATTTTCTTTGCAAGTAGGCTCAGTTCAATTATAACATTAATAAATCACCAAAACCCAAGATAGCATCTCAAAACAGTGTAATATATAAGCCTTAGCTATGTTTTACAAACACATTAATCACGAACAGATTGAATAGGCCCATGGTAAAGTGATCCTTCATCCGCATCCATCTGATTTCTTTTCAATGGCTAATGAAATATTCTTAAAGCAATATTCTACACTATTTCCACCATGCTTTGCCAAAGCTCTTCAGCAGACCCTGGCTTTCAGAAGACATTTTTCAGATGCTTACAGATGCAAGCAAAATGTCAGTCAATGCACGACATACACCTTGGGTCCCCCCTTCTGCCACCATCATAAAGGCTTCTTGTGGCACTGCTGAATTTTCAGAGTGAGCTGCAAATCAGATCTGTGCCTACCTTAGCACATAGCACAGCCTGCCAGGAGTGGATTTCCAGACCAAAGCAGGTGATTACTAGGACCCAGCATTCATACTTGTAATGGTTTGGTGGGTTTTATTTCAGACTAGATCTTATCTGGTCCTATGCACCAAACCTGCTTCGTTGGGTAGAATGCTGTAGCTCAGATGCCAGTTTTGTTTTGTCTGGAAAGAATCCAGTTAATGGATGGATGCTCTGTGGGACCATTTTCTGATGTGAACCAGGAACTAATGAGAACAGTTAGAAAAGTCACCCTGAAAGTACACTTCTGACTTGAACACACTAATGTAGACATGCTCCCAGTCACACTTTTCTCCACTTAATGTTAAATCTTGATGTCAACCAAGGAAGAACAATCCAGCAGATGGAGGCTTTAGCAATGGGCAATCTAGTACCCTGTCACCATAAAACAGGCAGAAGCGAGCCTTTAATAGGAGAAAATTGTCAGTGGTTCTTCATAACCTGACCATATAAACCTGCCCCAAACCCCTGCCCTTCTCTCCGCTTGATCATAACCCTTCCTTAGGCCTCAGCTGAAACCGCTTCCTCCATGGCCCAATCCTTACCCTTTCTCACTCAGCCCACGGCCTGAATTGCTCTTCCTCAGCACCCTCCCCGCTGACTTTGTTCCTTTTCTCCTTAAACTAGCTGAAAGCAGAGTAGACATTCCAGGTGATGTCTCCTCTGGGCTTCCTACCGATCTGTACACCCATCTAACTCTCATTCTTTCAAACCAAAACTGAGGCTCCAGCAGACCTGCACACACAGCCCTGAATACAGCAAGGCTGAACGAACAGATGAGGAAGAGGAGAGTCAGCCTGTGGCAGCCTAGAAAGGAAACAGGTCTCAAGTTATCTGAAATATAATGAAAATGAAAACCTTGCATGAGTTCATCAGTCAGGGAATAGTATTACACTTGAGTCAGGAGATCATCAGAAGGAAGACAAAGCAACCTAACAAGATACAAGGGAAGAGGGAAATTGACTCCAGAGAGTAAAGTTGCCTGGGACAGAATGAAAACAAATCTTGGAAAGTACTACACCCAATGCAGAAACATAAGAAAAAGTGAGAAAATATATATAGGACAAATACAGATAATTCATATGGCTAATTTTTTCATTAGAAAAATCTAAAATACTACTTTGCTATTCTTTAACAAGTGCTTCTCACTAACATGTCACAAAATCTTCAATTTAATGCTATATAAACTTATTGCAGAGCTTGGGCTGGAGGTGGATTGCAGCCAAGCTATTGCTCAGTAATGGTTAACACTGTTTAATTGGTCTACTTAACATAAACTGAGTATTAGTGCAATGTATGAAGAAAAGCATAACATACACATTAAAAATCAGTGAAATGTATAAATAAAATGAACATACACCTTATTTTTCTTCATCTACATTTTCATATTCATTCTCCTTGAAAAATGAAACTATAACTGTAAACTTCACCTCCAACAAACAGATTTGTGTAAAGAAAGAGGAAAGAAAAATATTTAATTTTATCTGGCTCAGTTGGTTTTTGTTAGCCGAACCTAATCTAACCCCAACTTTTTGCCTAGTGAAAAAGTGGTCCAATGTTTGCTATGGAACTACAAGCAGATACGGATTTTTTCAATAGGTGATCAGGTATTTCTGAAAGCAGGCAGTAGTAACAAGAAACTATTTTGCAGCACTAACTGTCTTTTGCTTTCAGCAAAAACTGTAATAGTAAAAACAGGAAAAGGCTTAAAACTAGCTCAATATAATAAGAAATACAAGAAAATGCAATAATAGTTTTCACAGCTGAAGATCTGTGCAAGGGTTCTAAGACAACTCTGTAAGAGGAAAGCACTGTAAAACAACCAGGAAACTGAAACACTCACTGCTAAGTTTAAAAAGGCAAAACAGAAACGAACCATTTCTTTTTTCAATTAAAAAAATCACCACAAAACAGATCAAAAGTCACTGTTGCTCAGAATACATATATAAAATCCTTAAAGAAGCAAAGCACTTTACCCACAGCATGGAAAAAACTCGAGGTTAAAAATTTAAGCCAGAAATGGTGAGTTCGAACCACCATTTGAAGATTGTTGATTGAAGAGAGTTAAGCTTTAGAATCCCACACATTTACAGACAGACTATGGAAACTGCATTATTTGATGTGCTGCCTGGTAACACAGTCAATCTGGGCACTGTTCCTTTATAACACTTAAACACCCTGGTCTCAGATGCATGCTGCTCTCTTCTCCTATATCCATTCCTTCCTCCCCCTCTTGAAATTTCAATACTTTCAGTAGCCAAAGATATTTTTATAACCTTTGTTGACCCTCTAAGACAACAAAAAACATTTAAAGGGATTTCCCTACTTTTGGGAAGACTCCTACCAACTGTCAAAAAGAGAGATCATTCAGTTTCAAGCATCTGTCAAATCTAAGCAATCTGCTGTACAATATTTTATTTCTGTGTAAGAAATTCAGCTGAAATTTTCAGTGACGCCTAAAGCAAATCAGCTGCTCTGTTCCCGCTACCCTTTAAAAGAAAATATATCTTGCCTGCTTTCTCTTATATACCTTCTCCTTCCAAGTACAACAGGTAGGAGAAAAAAAAAAAAAAATAAAGCTCCTCTGGGCTTTAACGTGCCGAAAAATGTCATCATCTTCAAGACTGTCAACACAACAACTCTAAGTGAGCCTCCAGAGCATGTAACAGTTTTAGGGAGGATTTCTGCTATTCAGTATACTGCATGATCTCCCGTAAGTCAGAAGTAAACCAATGTCCTAACCAGGGTGCCTGTGGGCTTCACAACACAAGGATTGCGACGAGTCCTACACACAGTCCCTTATCAGAAATCAAGGACTCTTTCTATGGTACCTATTCATCAGAAATCAAGGTCTCTTCTACTACACCTGGAACAAAGATATTAAACATAAAATATTGTAACCAGTTGAAACTATATTAGTAGATACAACATAATCCTACAACCATGAGTTTGACTTAGTCCCCCCCGCTTCCTGTCCTCAGGTCTGTCATCTGATGAAACACACAGATAACGGCATTCCAACAACGGCTAAAAGAAGCTTATTTTGTGGTGGTTTAGGATCCACCTGAGAGAAAACTGTTTCACTGCTTCCCCTCACACATACTCTGTATTTCATAGTGTCCTTGAGTAAAAATGGGGGGACCCCACATAAACCCCAAACTTTTTGAATTACTAGAAAATAACACCACAATTCTGCAGTCAGCTCAAGATTTGTCCAGCTGTTCTTGGATCCCCCATGTGATAATGATCAGCTTGATCCTCCAAATCATCAAGGAATACTATTAAAGGTCTTCATATAATGATAAACAAGCATACTACTGAGCCACAGATGGTCGAAGACTGAAATAATCTTTCTTGCATTTAACTTCACCTTAAATGTCTTCCTAGTCTTTAATCCAAAACTAAATAAAAAGGCAGTGAAAGCCTACAGGTCTAGTCTGCACCAGCATTGGTCCTTCTCAAAGCAAAGGCTGCCAAACAACTAGGGTAAGCATAAACACACTTACATGCTTAACATCTATAGCTGCAAGTCTCTAACACGCTTCCAGGATACAAACCTGAGCCCGTGCTGTTTTGAAGTGCATTGAAGCGAACAACCATCCATTACTTTCAGCTAGACCTCTGCTTATAAAACCTTCATTTTCCAAAATCCTGTAACATTCTATTCTTTCCTGAAAGATGACTGTTTTTACTCAGCCCAGCAAAAGATTTGTCCATATATGGACAACCCCGAAGACAACAAATGGCTCTTTTCCCAGTCTATTATCAAGCCAGGAAATTAGACTGCCTGAGGTACTCTGCCTTACTTACTCGGTCCAGAGCCGAGAGAGGAAACATTCATGAGTTCGTCAATCATCCAGTTTCACACGAAGGTGAACGGATGCTTTTCCTTTACAGCTTTAGCAGCAATCACCACCACCAATTATATAGAAGATTAAAGTCCTCACACAGCCGTGTGAGATAACAGAGCACTAATGATGACAGTCGAAGTTACAGGGCAGACAGCTGTGTCCCCTAGGGCTTGGCAGAGGGGAGGAAAAAAAAAAAAAAAAATTTAAAAAAATAATTAGAAAAAAACCCAAATCACACATCAACAAATTCAGCAAAAATTTCCACTGAAAGAGTGGAAATAGGAAGAAAGCAAAATCCCTTGTCTGCTTTTTAGTAAAGCCTCAGACATTGCTAATATTTAAATCCAGTTCTATATAAACCTAAAGTCTGAAGAACACTATTGGTATGAAACACTTTGCCCTCTGATACTCAGGTGTCTGTAAAGCTCTTTGGCCTTTCCACATTCAACTTGCAGTTGAACTCACTCTCTTTAGTAAGAGAACATATATACGAGGAATCTACACTCTGAATAGCTCTGAAAAATAGATTCAAGGTCCAAAGAGGGTAAGACTTCCTAAATGGCCAAGAAATACCATCCTCCTTTCACACTGGAAATCCTACAAAGAAACCCCTCTCACAGAGTCACCTCAGCTGCCTAGAAACTTAGTGGCAGGCCAGTCTTTGCCTTTTTAAGCTGCAACAAAGGAAATGATTAAGGAAGCATTAAAACCTAAGTGCACCATAAAAGGCATCTACCAGAAAACTAGCTGCTATTTGCAATAAAGAACTTGCCTTATTTACACGATAAAAAAACACCGCAGTCCCTATATCCTCCTAACACATAGAGGAAAAGAATGTATCACAAGAAATATGAACAAAGGTTGATATTTAAGCTCCTCAGACTGGCAGAATTTCTTTCAGAAACTTGAGTAGGTGGGACTGTATCTCCTCAATGGAAAAATACGAACTGATGTGTCATAATTTATTTTTGTTTTGTTGGGATTTTTGAAATCTTCCTCTTCTGCCAGAAAATTCCTTATTGCCCCTTCCATTTCTTGATGTCCCAATTGTCTTTCCAGCCATGTTTATTTTCTGATTGGCAAGGAAACTATTAAATTCTATCTTGGTTTTTTTTATATGCTTTCTTGCTCTCTTCCGTTTTCCTCCTATTAACACATCCTGTGCACGTTAATCTTTCAAAGTACACTTCGCCGTGTATCAAGCAGCCCTTTATGCTGCCAGCATTAGTCAAGACAATAAATAGCTGTAAAATGCCTACTTAAAGCAGTCACAGGATTGTAACTACTAGATATCCATTCCTGATATTTCTCAAAAAGATTATGACTATCTATAAAACTACCAGTCTCATTCATTTGACAGCTGCTCTCTCTTGGTAAAGCTGTCAACATGGGGGCAGGTGTTTGGTCTTTAAGAGAAAAGTCTCTTCTGAAATGGAGTTGTGATGGGATAAAAAACAAACCAAAAAAACCCTCTTCCTGAAGACACTACAACTACTAAGAGGCTGAGGTAGGAATCAATTAACAAAACATACGAGAAGTTTTGGAAGGAGGAAAGGCCACTGAAAGCTCTCTCACCCTTTCAGCAGATAGCCCTAAGAGGGGAGGCAAAGCCATTATCTTGTCCCACCAGGAATCCTACCTCTCTATTTAGGAGGATAGGAACAGAGCAGTTTATGTTGTTAAAAATACTGTTACAAGCACTTGGTAGTACTCTATTTCTTTCCCTATGCCCACCTTCTACATGAATGATACATGGGAATTTGACAAAGGTACAATACATTGGTAAAGAAAAATATATTTACCGTAAATCTAAATCTAAAACATGCATAACTTAAAATCAGCAAGGGAAGGGAGCAGGAGACTAAGTGAAACTACAACAGCTCTAGCAGTTCACAGCTTAACAACAGCATTTAAAAAGCAGTATTTCCCTTCATCCTTTTGACCATTAAATCAGTCAGATGAAGGGTTACTTCATCTGCCCGGCATAGTAGACCACTTCAAAACGCCACAGCACTAAAAAACAACTGCTGTCTACATACAATTATGTGAATACCAAAAGAAAAGCTGTAGAATGGTAAACTAGTTTACAATCATATTTTGGACTCCAGTCTCCCAACCATAACCAACGGCACTGTTTCCTCACCACAGCCTCAGAAAGAGCAACTACCATTTCTTTTCACAAAGCCTGCTCATTTTCAAAGATGTCACAAGCCCATCTGTTGAGTCAAAGAAAGGAAAGTCTCTGTAACTTTTGAAAAAGAGTCAGGAAAATTAAGCTGAATTCAAGTCAAACGTCGCAAGTGCCTAAGTATGAACTATTGCTGTGAGCTGAGCTGCAAGGGTAAAGGGTCTTAAATATACTATAAACCAGCTACTCATTTCCTGAAATAGAGCAGCTTCTTGCTTTCCACTTTCAAGGGAGAAAAACTCAGTTAAATATAATGAACTAAAACATACTCAGATGTCAGATATTCTGGTTTGGGCAGTTCCACTGTGCTTCCTTCAAAACCTAAAATGAAGTTAATTAAATTAATTATCCTTATCCAAATCATTATCCTAGCAGCTTTTTAGTGTGCGTGTTAGGGAGCTTTGATGGTCTGCTTCCACAAGTGTCCCAAAAAAAAAAAAAAAAAATTATGTTGACAGACTTTCAGCGCTGAACATTGCACAACTGGCTGAAGGGCAAGCAGGGAGTTGCCTGTCTGCAACATCTGATCAGAAGAACCATCTCTATGCTCTAATATTCCAACAGCTACAGGATCAGCATTGTCTTTAACTCATTTTTAATACTTGCCACAAACACTGGGGGAACAAAAAGTCTGTTTCAAATCCAAAATGCAACTTAAGATTCAGAAATACACCTCTAGTGTATTTTATGACTGGTGCCCCTTTGTACAACAGCTATTTAATGTTTTGTTTTCTTAAAAACATCACAATCCTTTCATAAGGAAAACATGAGTCGCCATCCCCACCCCCCTAAGCTGCAGGCCAGCAGGGGAAAAGGCCCTATTTTTTTATCATGGGGGAGGTGGTGAGGGAAAGGTGTTTTCCATTTTCTGTCAGACATGCACATAAGGAGAAATCAGCAGCAGAGCTGTGGAGAAGCTGCATTAGAAAAACCCATCACCACTTGCAATTCCCTCCTTTCCCTTGATTTCCATTTTCTTTATAAACACAAAATGCAGTTCATGCCCTTGAGCTTGTGGCAATGTATGATTTTACAGAAAGGCCATGTGAAAAACTTAGTGGTTCCGTATGATTTAAGTGACAAAAAAACCAAGTAAGAGGATGATAGTTGTTTCAGATGAGATTGCTATGAAGTAGGAACTGAGTGCACCAACATATGAAAAAAGAAAAAACTTTCACTGGTTTAACATACCTTATTCGTTAGTTCAGACCACCCGATAGTGTCCTTTCAAGTTCATTTTCCTGAAATCTGGAGCTAAACCAGTCTTCATTTAATTCACAAAATTCTTTAATTTGTGAATTAAAGACACATCACTCCACTTGAAAGAAAAGAAGTCTATTTGAAAAATACCTGTGTACCATTCTCATCTGCAAATCCAACTCTTGCTTAGAGAGTTTTAGTGGGATTTGAGTTGCAAATACATCTTTGGCCCAGAAAAACGAACAGCCACAAAATGACCATAAACAGAACAAATATCTTCAAGCTGTTACAAAAAAATACTTTGTTTTATTTTACAAAATCATTGTGCTGGTTTTGGCTGGGGTAGAGTTAATTTTCTTCATAGTAGCTAGCATGGGGCTATGTTTTGGATTTGTGATGAAAACAGTGTTGGTAATACAGGGATGTTTTCGTTATTGCTGAGCAGTGCTTACACAGAGTTAAGGCCTTTTCTGCCTCTCACACCACCCCACCAGCAAGTAGGCTGGGGGTGCACAAGAAGTTGGGAGGGGACACAGCTGGGACAGCTGACCTCAACTAACCAAAGGGATATTCCATACCATATGATGTCACGCTCAGTATATAAAGCTGGGGGAAGAAGAAGGAAGGGGGGGATGTTCAGAGTGATGGTGTTTGTCTTCCCAAGTAACTGATACATGTCATGGAGCCCTGCTTTCCTGGAGATGGCTGAACACCTACCTGCCGATGGGAAGTGGTGAATGAATTCCTTGTTTTGCTTTGCTTGTGTGCACAGCTTTTGCTTTACCTATTGAACTGTCTTTATCTCAATCCACGAGTTTTCTCACTTTTATTCTTCTGATTCTCGCCCCCATCCCACTGGGAGGGAGTGAGCAAGCGGCTGTGTGGGGCTTAGTTGCCAGCTGGGGTTAAACCACGACAATCATTTTATCCTACTGTTTTTAAACCACTTGTAGAAGTTTCCTTCAGCAAGATTTATGCAGAGTTAAGCATATAAAAACCCAACCATTGAGTCTTCTGCCCTACAGCATACAAAAAGAACAATTTTCTGTCTAGTTACTATTCCCTTCCTAACAAGGCTGCCACAAGGTTCAGTCAGTGGCTTGCAAACTTCCTTGAGATCATGGGCTATAAAACAGCACAAAGAATTACCCATAACACAAATAATTGCCTTCATTTTTAATAATACAGAGCCATCAGAGCACCATTATGACCAAGAAAGAGGGGAACCTTTGCAAGTAGTCATTTTTGCTCCCATATCTGCATACATAAGTTACTGATAAAGTGCCTAAAACGTTCTACAGAACAACATCACAACAACATCACACAGGTCTGGTTGAATTCTGAAAACATCTCTGTGATCAAAGTGTCTGTACACAGGAGGGACTTTTTTGCTTTACAATTTTTTTTTTTTAATTGGCTGTATGCTTTCCCACTCCCTATACTACCACTGCCTTAAATACAGCAAAAATCAGCTAAAGTTACTAAGCACCAAACCTGTCCTCTACTCCACTGCTATGATTCCCCACCGAAATTAAGGATAAACAAGAATAACTAAGGGAATACTCTTTCCTTGGCAATGTCCCTGACGTTTTTCTGGTCACAAATTCATTTTCACTCTACAAATTATCACTAAGGTAAATTTTTGTGTGTTGTATTCTAACAACTGTGACCAGATAAAAACATTTGGACACCCCAAGCATTCAGACCAACCATTAGTATAACATGGAGTTCATGTTCTTCCATATATTGCCATAACTTACTTTTTCTGAAGTCAACACAGAGGAAGCCATGTCAAAAAACTAGCAAGACAGTCATCGTTTTCCAGAGGCCAAAAAATAATATTCAGAAGTAGTGACTGAACATTTCTATTTTGAATCTTTGAAAAAATGCACAGAATTTGTGCAAGTGATGAAATGCAGTGTTTCTACTTCAGATTAAATGAGCTTTCAGACAAATAGTTAAAACCGTATAATACAGCAAAGTGATTTGGTTAAACATATACTGTTGCAGCAGATAGGATCAAGGTGATACTGTTTCAACTTAATACATTTTAGTTTCAAAGACAGACTGAGAGGAAACCATGCATGTTCCTCAGAAAATCTATTCCTGACAGGAGTAATACGCATTAGATAAATACTTAAGTCATTTGAAGAATATATCTATCAAATCCATCCACCTTTATGCATCTAGCCCTTCTTACTGTATCAATTATGTTGATTCCCTGTTTTAGCATAGTCTGCAGAGGAAGAGACTAGAAGTTTTGTTGAAATCAGATTTGGCTGCGCCATATTTCAAAATATTTTGTAAAAATACTCTTCACGAATAAAAACTTCCAACACTCCTTTGAGGGACTGAAGTCAGGAAATCAGATTCATAAAGCATGAACATCTCGTTACAACAAAAAGATCAAATGATAGGAGTAAATATCATGGCAACTGAAACCAATGACAAATCTTGCATTAAATGGAGCGGAGGTGCGATTTTGTTCTGTTTCCAGGAAACACAAATGCATTACATCAGTTGAGATGTACTTCCCATCACGATGACTAGATTGCAGAGTCCCTTGGTAAATTACACTTCAGAACGAAGAAGCTACTGCAAACATCACTGACCTCTCCCCCAGAAGCTATGTATCTCTGCCTTGTGCATAAAACATTAAAAATTTTAGGAATCCAAAGAAATTAGAGCCATCATTAATAGAACCTCAATGCTACTGAAAGAACTAATAAAGATGCAATAACCACAAAAACCCAACAAATCTTTAGAAGGTCAAAAGAAACATGACATGGAATTGTCTTACTGGCTTTTCAGCTACAAAATTTGCCCCCACAAATACATTTTGACTTTATGACTAATTGCAATCAAATTTGACCAAACAATACATTTATCAAATGAGTTCATGAAAACCAGCAGCTAGGAAGACCACAGAGACAGGAACAAGTGGCCACTAAAAGAGAACAGAAGTTCTGCCCACCTTATGAGATAGCAGAGGTTCCAGGCAGCACAAAGGCTAAGCAGAAAGAAATGGGTGGAAGAAGCAAAGAGAGAAGAAAAAGCGGCAGGAACATCCAGACTTCAGATTTAATGCCCACTGAATTGCTTGGGGTTTAGAGGTTATTGATCTTCACTTTATTTAATTTGAATTGCTTTGTCACAGGTGCAGAGTTGAGCAGATTCCCAGTGTTTCAGCAAGCAAAGTAGCTGAAAATACGAAGACATATAAAACAGGAGAGCAGCACTTTGGGTGGCACCCAAATTATGCATTGCTCCAAAAAAAGAAAGCATTATGGCAGTAAGATGACAGTATTTGTATTACAGTGTTTTACCAAAATAATTCATAAATACATAGCTAATTTTTTTTTCAGAACTGCATTATTACCTAACAAGTGTGGGATAGAAATAAACTGCTAAAAACTAAATAAATAAATCCCAAGCCTGAACTCAAAACATTCACTGATCTGTGCATCAGCTGATCAGTTGATAAAACTGAAGGACCAAACCTTCACATGCAGATTTTGACAGCTAAACAATATAAAAGACACCAGTAAGTAAAGGACCACATATAACCTCCAGCAGTACAAGATAGGAAGTCACCATTATCCATGCTTCTGCATGTAAATGATAGTGCGCATGCTGAATAGCAACATAGGAAGGTATCAGTAACCATCATCTAGACTGAAGATACATTACTTTACAGTCACTGTAGGATTTTAAACATGCTTATCTATTTCTCCTTATTTTCACCTTTTACTGATACTCCTCCCCAAAAAACAGTAGTTATTTTTGAAGTTCAAGAGCTCTGACGTAGTTTCACAAAGATCTCCCAACCGATGCAAAGATGCAGATTTGAGTTATGAAAACATCTACAAAAACCATTACATTGCTGAACTGCCGTTCTCCCTCAGTACGGCTTAATACTTCACTCTTTAAGCAACAGCACTGATTGCAGCACTATTAGCTGTGGCCAGACCATTCCAGTAAATACATAGGAGGAAGAAACTATGTTCTGAAACTCAGAGCAAATTCATATTAAAAGGTGAAGTAAAACAGCTGCAACTTCTGGTGCTCAAGATCAATAAATGAGGCAGAAAATGGTAAGTGCCCAGAAAACTATGAATTGCAAATACAGTCTAGAAGCATCTGAACGATATCTTCTCTTCTGTCTTCTCTTTCATCTTTTTTCTCCCCCCAGTCTTACTGATGCTGGTGACGTAAACTTGTGGTCTTTATTGTTCTTACCGTTTCTCAATGAATATAATGCTATTTGCTAAAACAGTAATTCTTCCCTCAGTGAAAATGTATCTTAGAAAAGTGGCAGCAGCAGAAGTACGTCTAATCAAAACTAATCATTACCTCACTTCATGGTTTTAATACAAGCACATTTAAACTGGTTTCACTGTTGGCCTTGAAGAGAACGATGCACCATTATGTTTTTCATTCAAAGCTCCCAGATCCCCAGTGTCTGGGAGCTGTTTACAGAAAAAGATAAACAAAACAACAAATTAAGTCACGGGAAGCAACATTCTCCTTGCATCATTAAAGCAATGTTGTCTAGCAGAGGGATCCCCAGATTAGAAGCCAGGTCGTGACTCTGCCATTTTTCTACTTTGTAGCCACTCATCTAATTTGAAATGGTTTCCCCAACTGCTTGGAAAGATGACAGAGGTGTCCATGTTGTCCAAGTTTCAGGAAACCTCCTGGTTTAGAAAACTTCCTGGTTTGTTGTGAGAACTAGTCTGTGCTCACCCAGCAGCTGGGGGGTGGGAGTCAGGAGTGGTGGGTATCATTATTTCAGGTTATCTCCAATCACTGACATACACAAAACCAGTGAATATTCTTGCACTTCTGCCTAATCCCTTTTGCATTCTTCAGTAATACGCAAGTGACAAGAGTCTATTACTGCCCCATAGCACAAAGAAATTATTTCACGCCCACAAAACTTTCATGCAACCACCACCAGTAGAAAAGCCCATAAGACAACTAGCAATTCCATGCTCTGTGGAAGGTCTTCGCTATAGAATTAGAAGGATTCACGGTTTGCTAAGAAAAAAAGAAGATACCGAGTAAGACTTCCTATCATCAACATCATGCACATTCTGGGCTGGGTAAAGTACTGGGCAAGCGAAGCAAAAGTCCTGTGGGGAAAAAAACCAAACACCAAAACAAAAAACACCGAGCATGCAAGTAGAGACCTTCATAAAGCTGACTTCCAAGATGGCAAAATCTGCATTACATAAATCATGCCATTTCCCTGTCTCTGAAGGACACTTCCACCTTAAATAACACATTTTAAACATGCACTTCCAACTTCTTTTCAGAAGTTTATGAACTCCTTTTAATCCTGGTCTGTTTTAATTGAGAGCAGCTCTTCAATCTAGATCACCATGGGGCCACACAAATGTGCCTGCACAAGGGAGGAGTACGCATGTATAGGAAAGAGCAGCCTTAAGGAGGAAGAATTAGGCCATTTCTTTAAACAGAAGAGTTAGTTTATGTGAACTTCAAGTGACCATAAAACTATGGCGTAACTGTATCAAGCACAGCCAAGCTGATCTAAGATGAGCTGCTGATGAAAGGGGTTATCCTCTCATCAGCTCCGAGCAACATGCTGACGTGGCTTGTTTTCCCATCAGCACTGGTGATCCTCTGACTCCACAGTGAACTTATTCAGGAAGTTAACCAGCAGAAAAGTCTACTCTCTACACCAGAGAGAGTCAACAGGCACCCACCATCTCAGCTCCCTGAAACACCCTGCTTTGGGGTCAGACATGTTCCAGCATTAACAGACAGAAAGAGGAACAAAGCAGTAGGTGTAACAGTTTATGTCCTCATTGCTCCTAACAGCCTCTTGCAACCTGCTTCTAGAGGTTACCAGCATACGAGTAGGACCCAAGGTCACTTTTGCAGTTCTTCATCAATCACAGCAGCCTACAGCTCAATATATTCACCTCTGCATGTATCACAGGTTAAGAAGCCAGACAATGTGCTTGAGCCTTTCTTCTGCTACCTCTGCTGAGCTTGTAGTGACTTTGAGCAGAGAAGCATAGGTTAGGTATCTCAGTTGCCACTAGTGGATCTGCCAGAGCTCATCTCTGAGAGGTGTAAAACCTACCAAAATTACATTAGTTTAAGCCAATATAAAAGTCTTTATATAGACTCTTTCAAATCAGTTTGACAACTCAGTTTTAAGTTCCAAGGTGAAGTTCAGCAGAGGACATTTGTATATTTAAACAAAGCTTAAGTCTTACCAATTTATGTTTTAGCAAAAGAATGTCAATATTCCAATATTGCTCAATATAACTGTGTAACTGTTCTCATGTTCTCTTTTCAATTTTTATATATATAGCAGATTTCAACTTCCTTACCATTCCTCCCTTCAGCTCCATAAACACCAAAAGAATTGTTGTCAAACAACAAAAACAAAAACCTCCTTTTACAAGTGCTTGGGAAAAAGTGTTTCTTGGCACAGCAGAATGGCTAGTTGCTTTGATTCAAACACAAGTTGTTAAAACAAGATGTTGCAAAGTGCTAAGAGAGTAGTTCAACATATTTAAAAAAAAGGTACACCCAGCTGAATGAACAAAAACAAACAAAAAATTAGCCTTGCAGTCAAATCAGAAAGTAACAACTGCAACATCATCTTGTAAACAAGAATCAAGGCTTGTCATGGATGAGTAAGAGGTTACCATCAGCAAAGTAGCCAGTCACAGTGATGTTAGCTCTACTCACAACATATCCATGGCTAAAGCCATCCAAGGCGATTCATATTAAGAGACAGAGAAGAGGCATGCACTCTACATGTAGTCAGATTTATGCTTTAGAAAAAACAGGAACAAGGTGGATAAGTTATTAAATTACAAATAAAGCTTTCAAAAAAAACCAACACTCAGGGTAGAACAGTAAAACTTTCAGAGTGACCTAGTAAAATAATGGTAAAAGACATGGCCAGCTGGCATACAAAAGAGATTGTCAAATACCAGTTGGCCAATCAGTGAAGATAACATTAAGTTACAAAAAGTGAAGAAATAAATTAAAAGGTTATCTGTAAGTACATTCATGAAGTACGTAAGATTCACCAGGCACTGTTTATGTTGTTACTAAAAAGAGGGGAAAAAAATTATAGTTAAGCAGAAAGTAAGTATTTGTGACATTAAAAAGAAAAATAACCCTCACGCTTAAAAAACCCATAATCTTACACTTCAGTGAAATCTTATACTTCAGTGAAAAGATTTCTTCAAAATTTGATGATTTGCTGGGAGATATTTACATATCAAGTCTTTCATCTACCCCAAAAGAAACCTCTCAGAGTTTATAAATAGCTTTCCCTATGAGGATGAATATTTTCTTCTGCTGTAATCACATTCCTTTGAGCAATAAAAATGTTGAACTTCTCTTACCATTCCAATCTTCCCCTTTTTCTACTTCTAATTTCTACCCCTTCAATACTACTGCCATAGATGGATAAGCCTCCATCACTTTTCGTTAACATATGTGATATCACCACAAACACTTCATTCATTCATCCTTGTCAACTGACAAACTTTGTGTCTTCTCGTTCCCCTATGAACATTTATGTTCATTTATACATTTTAGCCACAACTTTTAAGAAGCCTTCCAAAGCAGCAAGTTGAGGAAAGACAGACAAGCTAAATAATTGCACTTGAGTCAGGCAGTAAGCCATGTCCTCCAGCTATGGTCCCTTATTCACTGGACGTATCTCTCATTCAGGACTTTGCAGAACCTGTGGTTCATTCGCTAGGAGCACTTGGTCTGTAGAAACAATGTCTGCCTGGTGCCACAAAGAGTATAAAGATTCCTCTACTGGTCCATACGGCTATCTCCCTATACAAGTAAACAAAACATCCCAGAGCCTGTTCACTAGCCACAAAGTAAAGGGGCATGACATAGCTTGTGTCCACAAAGCTAAACTCTTCTCCTTACACAAGGTCAGAAGAGACAAGTACCATTCCCGCCACCTTTTGCGAACAGACACCCTTTGCTTTCTCTCAACACACATGCAGGCAGTTAGGCATCCGTCTAAACCGGACCAAGGAGCATGCTAAAAATTAAGCAGAACGGACAGGGCTAGAGCTCGAGCCCACATCCTCTCTGTGCTTACTTCAAAAGCATAAGCTGTGCATATAGCTCCAACGAAAGACCAAAAAAGGTTTGGAAGACACAAGCAATCTACAAGCACATTCCTACCCACAAACCAGGCTCCCTAGAGAAGAGCCTAG
>NW_009207997.1:0-1616 GCF_000690835.1 Fulmarus glacialis
CCCGCTCCCACAGCTCCATGTCTGTCCCGAGCTAGGGACCCCCGAGCTGGACGCAGCACCTGGTAAAGAACAACGTGGGGCTTCCCCAAACCCACCCGCAAAGCGAGAGCGAGGGGAAGGCTCTCCGACGCGCAGCCCGGCTCAGCGAGCTCTGCCGGGACCCCTGAATTCTCCGAGCCTGATCTCCGAGCCTGACGTTCTGCAGCCGCGTCCCTGCCCTCTCCGGGAAAGCATCCCGCCTGCTTCCCGCCTCCCCGGCTGCGGGGTTTGGGGCACCCATGGCTCCGTCCCCTCTGCCTGCAGCCACAGCCACGCGGCTGCCCGGCTCTAAATGCTAACCAGTCCACAAACCGGCTCCTACAACAAAGCCAGGCCTCGGCCTCCCAGACCTTTCCTAAGCACTAATTACGCAAGACTCCCCATAATGATGGTGAAACCTCCTAGGTAACCAACCCGGCAGCCCAGTACAGCAGTTGGCACGTAACTCAAAGAGAAACCGACCTCTGACGTGCCTGAAACCACTAAGTGTCCTGCACTGAAGTCACAGCCCCTCCAGCCCCAGGCCTCTGTCACACCAGCGGATGATCTCGCTGCCAACGAGCCCGAACCCGTGAGCAGCAAGCGCTGGTTCATGACAAAGGCACCGCAGCAAGCAGGGAAGGCCCCCCACGTGCAGACACCATCGCCTCTTCCGCAGCTCACACTGAGCCTGGATCCCGACCTCATCCAGCTGAGGGTCTGAAGGTTGCCTGGCACTCAACAGAGCAGCAAACATGTCTCAGCTCCAGCACCACCTTGTCCAGTAACACCAGCAAGGCCAGTCCGTCTCCTGTCCTGTGGCAGGCAAGTGGGGTGACAACAACCTGGGGCGTAGGACTGCACCCTGAGTACTCCCAAACACCAAACGCTGCACAAATGCTGAGAATGGGACTCGCTGCAGCGCAAACCTACAGTTACACATCAACCTAAAAGCATGCAACTTGCCCCAACAGATCACTGGGACTATCCCGTGCGCTTCGGCTCAGACACACACGTCAGCCTTTCTAGACCCAAAGCTAATGCTGTGGCAACAAGGGCTTGTGGCCACCCACCAACTTCTTCCTTCCCACAGTGGGGTGGACATCAACCACTCCGTGAGAAGCCTTGGGCTCATCAGGGTAGTAACTCGACCCCTTCCCAACTCCCAAACCTCTGTTCTTGCCCAAAATATCCTACGGTCAAAGCAGAGGACTGGAGAGAGCTGGCCCTGCGGAGAACATGCACGCCGACAGCTCAAACTCTCCCCTGCCAGCCCTCCTCACCTGCAGGGACTCGGAGCCTCTCCCAGCACACATCACAAAACCGTCCACAGAGACGGTCTGGGGTGCAGCTGACAAGAGCGTTGGCTATTTTATCTTGGTGGCAAACGTGAGGATCGTTATCTTCACACTACAGAAGAGTTTGGGTATCCATCACGGACCAGCCCACCTCTGGGCTAGGGATCAAGAATAACACTTTCCCTGGATGGCTTCCCAGGGCAGCGCCAGCAGGCAGGCTCCATCCCCAAGGAGGGACCCCCACACCCCCCTCCCCGAGGGGCACAAGCTGTCCTGCTCCATCCGAAGCCCCCTCCCACC
>NW_009207998.1:0-5346 GCF_000690835.1 Fulmarus glacialis
TTTGTGCTGTAGCAGGGGCGAGCGGGCAGTGGTTGTGCCTGTTGCTCGGGAAGGTAAACCCCATTGGCGGTTTAGGGTCGGGTTGCGTGTTTCTGGCGTGGCCGTGTGTGCTTTTGTTGTGGTTTTTTTTTTTAATTCGAAATACGATTTTTAGAAACATCCAGTGAGCTCCGGCTAATGGGGCAATGAACTGGTGCTGTGGGTTGGAGGTTTTTGCCGAGGTGTGGCTCTGTTTCCTCTTCTGCAGGGCATTGAGTCTCTTATGTAAATTCCTTAGATAATCTTTAAGTAAAACCTTGCATTTTTTGGAAAATCACGAAGAGACCGTGGAAGGTCAAACTGGATTTTGAACACAAGTTTTCTGCTGTTATTGAAGAAGATTTATTAAATTTGAACTCTGTCTTTAGCTGTTAGTATTTCTACTGTTTTCTCCCCCCCAACCCACTGTGCATATGGGGAATTGTTTAATCATTACATACAGACATAAAAAAAAAACCCCACCCAACACCTTTTCACTGACAGGTGAAATCTGTGTATGTCACTTAACATATACAGCAGGTTTTCAACCCTAGCCTGTTCACCTGTGCAAGAGCTTAACAGATTGTATAGCTTGTTAATTCTCCATTGTATTTGTTGCTCTTTACTGCAGTAAAGTATTTTATAATTGAATAATGGTATTTTAGGACAAAAGGGTTACAAGATGCCTGCTTTCTCTGACCTAGAAAATTCTCTGTTCTAATAGTAAAAGCTGTCCAATAAAACGGATATAAAAGGAGTTAGTACCTTGTATTCTCCAGTATCTGTGACTAGGTGTGTAAAATCCAGGTGATTTTTCTTTGTTAATTACTAGGAAAATGCATATTTTTTCTATAAAGAACTGGTTAGCTCCTTTGAGTCCAAACAGCGGAGTTTTTTGTGATGCTCTATCCATACAGAAGGGAGAGGCTTCTGGAAGGATGTGGTTAGGACAGTTAAGCTCTGGGAAAGCCCATTTAATTGCCCACTCAGCTGTATACCTTTGGATGCAGCAGTGGCCTCTTGATGTGCAGAAGGTCATCAGCAGGCATTTTAAATCTTGCCACTTAAAGTAATGTATAAAACAACCTGCATATCAGTGTGAGGCACCTTATTTTTCCATTCAGCCAAGCAGTTTAAGGTGATGCTTGAAAACTGGCATTTTCTTTGTCAGAGATAGCAAAAATCTCCATAATACCGAGTAGTAATTCCTCCTAATATCACAGCACGGTCCTTTCTGTTAAGCTTATAGTAGGCTAATACTTGAGGCAATGTGGTGGGGGAGGGCAGACTTCAGTAGTGTTAGATCACTAGGTGGCACACTTGTCATTAGCCCACTAATGTGCAAATACCCCCATGCAGTATTAGGGTCACTATACAGCTGGAAATGACATCTGATGTGGTGTGAAGCCCCAAACGTATGTCACTAAGGATTTTGTGCCTCTCTGACCAATTGCAAGGAGCCTGCCCTGTGTCCTTCACTTGACCAAATCAGATTCTTCAAGTTGAAGGATGGCATGTCCGGTTCTTCATGTGCAGTTTCAAAACAAGTTAGCTTACATGCTTTTGGAAACGGCTGCATGGTGTGGGTGAGTGGAATCTCCTTGCAGAGGCAGAATTCCAGAGGTTGAAAGTGGCTTTGTAAAAGTAATGATAAATCACTACTGAAATCTAAAGGAAGTGTCTCATGGCTTGACATAGCTAGAGGTAAACAATATTCTAAAATGTTCTATTCTTCGTGTAGGCTGATCAGCTGACTGAAGAACAGATTGCTGGTAAGTGTCTTGATGAGAGATGATTATTTTTTTGGTAACTCCTTGTGACTAAAAGAAAATACATTATCTCAAACATAATGGAAAAAAACTTTCTGACAATTTCAAATCTGTACTAACACTTTTCTAAAAAGCACTCACTTTTAAAAAAAAAAAAACAACAAACAAACATTCTGGAAGATTACTGGTTCATTGCCTCTTAATTTAGACTGCCTGTTCCTTGGACTACAGATAATGATTTTTTTTTAGACTTTCAGACTTGAGCCAAGTCCTTCTAGATTTCTTGCAAACAGAAATAATTGCTAGACTCAAGTGAACTTCTTGGGGTCAAAGCAGACCTAGGTACTCTTTTCTTTTTAATAAAGTGAAAATAAACTTGAAATGAAATAGCAACATATAAACCTAAAGTGGATTTATTACAAATTAATATAAGCCAATGGCTTTTAAATAACTTCTAACAGAATGTCTGTAATTCAGACTGATTAGGAGAAGTAGCATTATTTCACCTTCTGGAGACCAGTCACCCACTTGTGGCTGGCATCGATTCTTACTGTCTGCTGCCTTAAAAATAAGTGGTAAATGACAACACTTATTGTTCCTGTAAGTCTGTTAATGGTGGAGGGAACCCAGAGGGTCCCTTCACTTATCCCACACAGCTGCTGTTTATGGTGCAACTGTGCCTCAAGCAAGATGATGTTGAAATGCATTATAGAATTGTAATGCAGATGATAGCCACATGAAATAAGTTTGAATATACTATGTAAATTATGTGTTGGACTGTAAGGAATTTTTTTGTTAATAGTTGAGCGTTAATTCTCTCAGTACATGGACAGTTAGATAGAATGTTTCTTAAAATTTTACCAGACATTGTCTGTGCAGTGCATTTTTAGTATGCAGTTTTCTCATGCTGGTGATGTTACTAAACACTGGGACTGTTTCTGCCTCTAGAATTCAAGGAAGCCTTTTCCCTATTTGACAAAGATGGTGATGGTACTATCACAACAAAAGAACTGGGAACTGTCATGAGGTCATTGGGTCAAAATCCAACAGAAGCAGAATTGCAGGATATGATCAACGAGGTAGATGCTGATGGTAAGTGTTGGAAAGGTAGTTACTAGCACTGTGATCATCTTAAGTATGTATGACCTCCACACCTTGGAGGCTTGGACTGCATAGAGAAGATTCTGTGACATTGACCTCTTGCAGCAGTTTCAAAATACTCTATAGAATCTAACTCAGAGGGGTGTCGATTTTTTGATTGCTCTCTGCACAGCAGTCAAAGATGCTAGCAGTATTAGTGAGAATCTGAAAAAGGGGATGGGCAGAGACAAAGTTATGCTGTTTGTCTTTAATATTTTATGGGTCATAGGCATCCTGTTGCTATCTGACTTGCCCTGACCTACTGTTAACCTGTGTTTCCACCCAGCTTTTCTATACATGTTTCATCAGCCCATGTTGGTCTTAATAGCTGTACTAATGTCTGTGGTTTTCTCTAAGGCCAAAAATGTGGTAGGAGTGGAATAGTACTAAACTTCCAAGAATTGAAAACACAACAGGGAGAGACATAGTGTAATGTAGTGTATTAGATCACTAATAGATGGGGGGGAGGTATTGGAGGCAAAAGCAGAAAAACCTTCCCGTATCAAGTCTATCAGAATTATTTTAAATGGATGCCAGAAAGGGTAACTTCACATTCTTGTTTCTGAGACTCCAGACAGGCTAGCAGTTACAAAAAGGAAAAATGCTTTCCCCTGCTCAGTGATGTCCAGGCTTTGATCTTGTACGTTGGTTGTGATAGTGATTTTTCTCTAATATATCTGTAAAAGAAGAGTGAAAGTATATTGGCAGGAGTATAGATTATCTGATTATCAGACTACTTGCAACTACTTTCCTAAAAGTGTAAGTTGACCTTAATTGCTAACTTTTGCAGATACTGAAAAACTTTGGGGTTTGCAGTGCTACGTGGAGTTTGTGTATAGTGGCTTCTCTAGGCTGCAGGCAACAATGCTGCACTGGTAGATTAGAAATGAAAGGAGACTGAGGACTTCAGATAAGGATGCTTGCCCATCTGTTTAAACTGGTTTTATGGCAGAAAGCTTTGCTGTTATTCTCCTTGTTCACTGAGGATTTTTCAAAGCTGAGTACAAGACCTGTATTCAGATTTAGTTGGTAGATGAAGCTGGCCATGATGATAAATAGCTGTGTATGTCTCAATCTGGAATCCTTAAGCTGCAAAGGTTTTCTTAAACTGCATTTATTTTGCTTCTTTGCTATACTTAACTAATAAGTTTGTATGTTTCCCTCAAGCAATGGGTAGATCTTAGTTGCACAGTGAGCTATTTAATGCAGTTTTTTTGGCATATAGAGCTGAATCCTGGCTATACAAATCTAGTTTCTGCTGTTCTAAAGAACTTGTTTCTTCACCATGCCACTTTTCTCATAGCTTTGAGCAGCCTGAAGTTTGAATCCTTGCTTTGAATGAAGAACTTAACATCCAGGCCTCACCCATAAGATTTTTACCAGGGATTTTCAATACCAAATAATAGCAGCTTTTATCACGTCACTGGAATTTGCACATCCTTGTTGCCCCTTAAAATGGTGCATTACTTTTGTGGTGTACAATACATGTTGGTAAGGAAGTTGATTTTTAACAAGGAACAAGTATTTATGAGCAGCTTAGTGAAGTGTAATTTTCTCAAATCTTAGATATCCTGGATTTGTAGTGCCAGCTTTGTAATACATTCCCTTCTGGAATTTTGTACAGCAATTGGGAGATTCTGAAGAAACTAGACGATTAATTTTGGGAAGTGATTTGAAGTAAAGATAAGTCTTAATGTTGGTTAACCTTGGAGCATCAGACTGACATTTTACTTGCAACTTGGGTGGCAAATGGTATGGCTTGACCTAGAGAGAAAGCAACAGTTGATTTGTGTTGTGCCAAAACATTACATTGCAGTGACAGTGGCTGCTGCACATTGTAATAGCAAAAAGGCAGTGGTAGCAATTGAGGGAGAAGATCCAGTTCTTCTATAAGAATGGTTTACAGAGGATCTGTCAGTCTTGTCCCTGGCTAAATTAAATGCCAGATTCTTCTTTTTTTTGTATAAAGAAAAGCATGGAAGTTTAATTTTTGGAAGTTTCTTTTCATTAAGGCAATGGCACTATCGACTTCCCTGAATTTTTAACCATGATGGCCAGAAAAATGAAGGACACAGACAGCGAGGAAGAAATCCGTGAGGCATTCCGAGTCTTTGACAAGGTATTAATAAAAGTACAAATATTCTTTAGAAGCAGTAATGATGTCCATTTTTTCCTCAGTGTTTTCTCTCTTGTCTAGAAGGAAAAAAAAAAGTCCTCTAGTAGAAGCAGAGGAATTGGAAACAGAACAGGGACTGTTCTGGAAACAGAACCGGGACTGTTGCAGGCTGGTTCTACCTGCTTTACACAGCAGGTCTAAGCTTTAGGCTGATGGCTGATCCATGAGGAAAACTTTCTGGCCTTTCCTTAGGAGCAGAGATGAGCAGAACTTGATGCTTGTGGGGTGGGTTTTTTTTTTGGG
>NW_009207999.1:0-4364 GCF_000690835.1 Fulmarus glacialis
GGCGAGGTGAAGCCGTCTCGGGTACCCTTGTTCCTTCTGTGTTCTCGCAGGTGTAGGCAGCGTCGGGCTGCTCAACACCCTGCCTGACCTCCGCCTCAGATGGAGGCATCGCTCGGAGGAAGTGGGGACGGTGAGGTGTCCCTGGGACGGTAGCCAAAGCAAACCGATACATTTCTAGTCTGGCCCGGCCACCCCCCGCGGGGCAGTCTTCTCGGCAGCTTTGTTGTGTTTTCGATCCAGGAGAGTGTGGGCTGCTGCTGGCAGCTACAGGATGAAGTCGCCTCCCTGCTGCATGTCTCTTTCTTCCCAAGCATCCCTGGAGGAACCAGGGAGTAGCACATCCCTGGGCTCCCTGGACTCCAGTGTTTTCTCCAGTGAGGAAGAGCAGGGGCCCCTGCTCCAGAAGGTCATTCCCTCCTTGGACTGCTTTACTATCAATGTAGGAGGCAGCCGCTTTGTGATGTCCCAGCAAACTTTGTCTTGCTACCCTGACACTCGTCTTGGCAAACTGGCTGTAGTGGTCTCTGCTGCCCGGGATGTGGCCTCTGGCCTCCTTGAGCTTTGTGATGATGCCAACCTCGTGGAGAATGAATATTTCTTTGACCGGAGCTCACAGGCGTTTCACTACATCTTGAATTACTACCAGACAGGGAGGCTGCATGTGATGGAGCAGCTTTGTGCACTCTCCTTTCTGCAAGAGATTCAGTACTGGGGTTTGGATGAGCTCAGCATCGATTCGTGCTGCAGAGACCGGTGAGTTGTGGGAAGTCGTGGTGCACAGGATTGTGGGTTGGGTGAGCTCAGCGTTGACTTGTGTGCAGGGACACTCAGGTGAGAGATCCAGCAGCGGGGGTAGGTGAGGTAGCAGAGCATTGGGAAAAGCATGCTCAGAGCTGGATGAGTTCAGCTCTGAATCCTACTCTAGAGGTGGATGGGTGTAGGAAATGGGAGGAGATGTGTTGGGTGAGGTCACTGTTGACCTTTGCTGGGGGACAGGTTGGTAGTGGGGTCAAGACAGTGAGACCCTAAAAGGAGCAGGATCTGGGTTGTCCTGTACCGGCTTCGGACTGGACCCGGAAGCTCAAAATGTTTGAAAGGGACAATGCCAGAGATGAAAAAGGTTGTGAAAGGAGAGGTGTCCTTTCAGCCATCCAGTTTGGGGTTATCCTAGTTAGAGGGATTGGATGTAGAGTCAGGTGTGATACCGGGAGGGTTTGGAGCCTCCCCACCCTGCACTTTTCATTCTGGAGGATTTCCAGATCCAAGCTGGAGAGGCAGAGGGGGGGTGGTCACCTGCCAGGCTGTGTGTGGGTGGCATGGCTCCAGGAAGAGCCGTGATGGGAAGCGTCGCACATGGATGTAGCAGCTTACAGGGAGGGGGCAGCAACAGTGGGAACATGGCCCACTGGAGACAAATTGTAACAGGCAGCTTAGGAACGAGGTGGGTTTCAACTGAACCACCCCCAAGACATTTCTGTTAATTCTATTTGCAGTTAATTTTATTTTTTTGCCACCATTTTTAGTGTTACTGGTTTGTTTGTTAGTATTGAAGAAATGAATTCTCTAAAGAGTATAACTGCTATTTATCTAAAGCAAAATTATTAGAAAGAAACAAAGAAGCAACCCCACCCCAAAAGGATACTAGAGTTACCCTACCCCAGCATGGTCCAGTTCTGCAGCTGAGAGAGTTGGATCCTGGTTTTCATCCCTTTCTTCCTTCCCTGGTAGGTGTAATGGAAAGCTCCTACTTTGGTGGTACAAGGAGCTACAGACCTCTTTGGCATATGCAGGAGTAACTGTGTATCAAATGAAGGCAAAATTTCATAGCCCCTTTGTCTAAGGCTTGAGATTTGCAGCAGTCAAGAAATACAGACATGAAAGAAAAGCATTTTTCTGTGTACTTTAGGATTGTTTTTGTTTCATGAAATTGTTCTGTAAATATACTCTTGCTCTAACAAAACACTGAACAATGCATTTACAGTCTGTAAGTTTTACTCGGCACAGATGCTTGTGCACTTTGTTGTGTGAGGACCCATATATTTAAAGAAAGTAACGTAACTTGCCATCTTAGTGTGTATTGATCAGAACTTCATCCATGAATTGCATGGCTTTTATTATGCCTTCCCTTTTAGTATTGCAGGTACACAACAATGTAATAAAAATGCAATATAATTAATAAAATTGAGGACAATATAGAAACAGAGGCTCTGGTTGTGCCAGGATTGCTTACAAGAATGCATGTTAGTCATGCAGCAGATCCTACTGTAGTCAACAAGATCCATATAAATAACATGCTATCAGAATAAAATTACTCTGCACATACAAACTGTCACTGATATGAAATGAGGGAATAGAAATATCAGGTCAATGGAAACATGCTGCAGCATCTCAATTAAGAAAATCATCAACTATATGCTTGACATCAGGGTATTCTGGGCTCACATAAGGTATACTTTAATGTGTATTCTTACGCCTCCCGTGGTAGAGGATAAGAAAAACATACACGTACTGGTATTAAAAATCTCTTTGGGGGGGGGGGTTCTGGGCAGGTACTTCAGGAGGAAGGAGCTGAGCGAAGCCTTAGACATCAAGAAAGATGCAGAAGAACTGGATGCCCAAGATGAGGAAGAGGACTTTTCTGGTAGCCTCTGTCCCAGTGTCAGACAGAAACTTTGGGAAGTTCTGGAAAAGCCTGGCTCCTCTGCAGCAGCCAGGACTTTCGGCACTCTGTCCATGGCTTTTGTGGTTGTGTCCATTGCCAACATGGCGCTGATTTCGGTAGAGCTGAGCTGGCTGGCACCACCGCTACTGGATGCCCTAGAGTACCTGTGTATTGCGTGGTTCACTGTGGAGTTTGTTCTGAGGTTCCTGTGTGCGCGGGATCGGTGTCGCTTCCTAAGGAGTGTAGCAAACATCATAGACCTCCTTGCTATTTTACCTTTCTACATCACCCTGCTGGTGGAGAGCCTGTGTGGTGGGGAGAGCTCCCAAGAACTGGAGAACGTGGGGCGCATTGTCCAAGTGCTGAGACTGCTCAGAGCCCTGCGGATGCTGAAGCTGGGAAGACATTCCACAGGTACTTTCGGCCATGGTAGTGGTACTTCTCGCTTTTGCTGCCTACGGCAGTTGTTCCTCAGCACAGTCCCCCATTTTGTGTGCATTTGCCTAACCTTTTTACCCAATCTAGTGTTAGCAGTAATGGCTTGTGAAAATCTTACTTTTGGACATTGATAATTGAGTGGCAGGGGCCTTCTCCAATAAATTTTAGTTCTTCATAAAGCCAGTGTATATTGTTTGCACAGAATATTTACAAAAACAGGCCCCAAAGTTGCATACTATAAATCATAGAATCATAGAATCATTCAGGTTGGAAAAGACCTCTAAGACCATCGAGTCCAACCGTCATTCATCTACCAGTCATTCACAATGTCATAAATTTACAAACGTATATTTGAGTTGATGTGGTTAGGGATGAAGCAAGAGAAGAAGCAGAGGTCATTGACCCACACTTTTTGTATTAACAAAAGCCCTTTAATGACAGCTTATAATTACCTGTCACAATTTGTTTGTTAAGAACAAAGAAATTTACCATGATTTTGTCTGCATCATAGATCCTGAAAACAACCAGGATAGAGAACATTTCAAGAAAACTGTTTAAACTGAATCACACCGGGCAGTGGGTCGAGGGGCTCTCTGGCCCTGTTGAACACGCCGATATCTATGTGATATGTGGAGCACAGCGGGGGGCTGTTTACTGAATGGACCTGCACGCAGCTCAGAGCAGCAGTGTGAGGTTCAGTCAGCATTCACCCATCGGTGTGGGGCCCTTGGTGTCCAAGCACTTCTGACAGGTCAGCAGATGGATGAACAGCAAGCAGGGGTAGAGTGGAAGCTGAAATGCATTTCCGAGAACATTTTTGTTCACTGTTTCTGAGTAGTGAAGGGAAGGCATAAAAGGTAATGTTTTCCAATGGGAATTTATCAGAGGAAGCTGGAAATGGTTGGAAGGTGTTGCATTTCCCCTTGTGTTTACCCCATTTTTATTACTACTTCATGATATGTGCATGCCTGGATATATGAAAGAGTAAAAGCCGTACTCCCACCATATCCGCTCCATGCCATGATGCTGTCCAGTGCTTTGCATTTTCAAAGTGATTTAATTATGTTCCCACTTAAATCAGTGCTGAATATGGCACTGAATTTGGCAGGAGAAGTGTTCAGCCAACACTTGGAGCTTTGAAAACTCACATCCTAATGATACATCTTGGTCTCTGTCCTGCAGTATTAGCCTGTTCTGAAGATGGTGATGGTCGTTCTTACATGGCACTCAACGTACCCTTCCAGGATTTCCTGCCACGGAGCAG
>NW_009207999.1:4395-52211 GCF_000690835.1 Fulmarus glacialis
TTCTCTTTTTTGGAGATCCATCTCCACCCTCTTTCTGAACTGGCCCTACTCCAGCAGGCATTACAGTGTGCTCGCAGCAGCAGAATGTGTCTCTTTATTTTTGTTCCCACTGAAGAGCAGTGAACCTGCCTGCCAATGGCAGGGAGTAGCTTTAATGCTATTGAGCATAATCATAGTGGTTTGGGAAGTATCTTAATCTTACTCGCCTACCCTAGATTATGCCTATACTGATGCATAACTGTCCCTTAGAAATCAGTTGAAAGGAAGCTTATAATGATTCAGTCTGTCAATGAGCTTGTTTTGCTTCATTATAATTTTTGCAGGGTTTGGTGGGGATTTTTTGCAAGAAAGGCTGCTACCCACTTTTGATGGTAGCTCTAATTTGAATGCATTCCTCTGTGATTGTGTTTTGAAAATAAGAAAAAGATTTGAACTCATCAAGGCACTTTTGTGCTGAATAACAAAATAGTGTTCCAAAAGTATGTTGATTCTAGTTATAAAGTTTCCAGTTTATTGCATTTTACTGCTACAGAATGAATCCATGAAACTCAGTTCTAAGGCTCTTTCTATCAGCTTGAAACCAGATGCTTCAGACACTTGTATAATGACTGTTAACTTCAGGTATGTTAACTTTAAGGGATGGTCTAAACTTTTGTGTCTATTTATTCTTAAATTTGTTAAAATATTACCACAGTTCGTATCACAATATTAAGTGCCATTAAGAGTTTAGTAATTCCATGTTAGGTAGAAGTGAATTAATTACATCAAAATCTGGTCTCCTAATCTGGAACTGGGCTATCATCTTTCACTAGAACCAAACTACCAGTTTCAAAATACAAGAAGCAACATACGTATCTACTTAAACCACCCAGAGCAGTATTACCGTCACTGTGCTTGCTTCTTTGGTAGTTCAGAGTTGCTGCCCACTTAGGTCCAGAACACTTAATCAAATCCGTGTAATTTAAATGTAGAAGTCACTGCTTCGATCTTCTGTCAGAGGAGATGCTGCTACTAAGACAAAATATAGCCCTTGTAAATCAAAATAGAAACACACACTTGCAAATCTGAAGCCCTATTTCTGATCACTAGAGATATGTAGAAGAGAGTTTTGTTAACGTGCTTCTAAACACATCCTTAACCACAGCTGCTAATAGAAGATGAACCCCATAAGTACCATACACAAAGACCATCCTCCTTGCACGTACCTAGGCAGTCCTGAAAAATCTCAGTGTTTAGGGATGGCACTCACAACAATTCTGCTCTCTTGCCCTGGATCTGGCAGCTTTAAGCTTCATCTCCCAGTGAAGCTTCTCTGACTCCTGCACTCTCAGACCAGGCAAAGCTTCATGACTCCTCACCTGCTCTGTGTGGCAAGAGGGGTGCAAGATCAGAATAGATGAGAAAATTCGTGGCTGCAGGCAGCAACTCCTCTTTCACCACGGAGGGGTGATCACAACCACAAGGAGAGCATCTCTGTAGCACTGTGCAGACCCATAGCAAAGCCAGGATCCCAACAGCAGCCTGGCTCTGCTCTCGGGCAGAAATGAGTTAGGAAAAAACATAACATCAATTCTTTTTTCCACTTTATTTGTAAAGAAATGACAGATTAACCCTTTTTGTGGGCAAGGGACAGAAAAAGAAATGGAAAATCATTTCTGCCTCTTTGAAAGCTGAACTCAGCTAATAGGAGGGATGTGATGCCTAGAAACACTGGAGCTAGACTGAAGTGAGTGTGTAATTCCTTATGCAAAGTGCTATACTTCATCAAGGAGCAACTGAGAAATCAGAAACCCAGAAAATGTATAGCTAGAGAGTGAGACCACTCTTCTGAGATACCAACATTATGGATTTGAGAGGCTGCAAGAATAGGTGAGAACTGAACCTGCATTTTTCACATTCTCTGATGCTCCTCAGCTGTTGGCTTCCTTCTGGGGCCACATTTTGTGCGAAGCCTTGCTGGTCCTCCTCTGGGAAGGACTTACAGATCGACTCCTTGAGGAGAAGTAGGATGTGAGCATCTTACTTCTGATGGCTATAGGCATATGTTTGAGAGAAGGCTGTAGCGTATGTCAGGATGAGATGCCTCTGGATACATGAAGAAGTGAAACTTCAGCACTTTTAGTGCCAAAAATTTAGGATTATTTAAACGCTGTGTGTAAACTGAAGCTTCCGAACACCAGCTTGTATTGCCAAGTCCCTTTGGGCGATAGAGAGATGGAACTTGACCTGCATGGCAGAAATACCTCCCCTTCCTCGTCCTGGCCCCAGGCCTGGGGCGGCTCACCTGCCCCACGCCAGATCTGTTACAGCACCTTAGCCCTTCCAGCACGAGTAACCAAGCTGTTAGAGCTCCTGGCAAGGAGTTCTCATGGGAAGTCATAAGACTTTCGGAGGTGTCTGTGCTGGAACAGCCCTAGCTTGTCTGTGTGCTAGGGCTCAGAGGCATTTTGAAAAGTTACAATATAGTATTAGCAGAATATATTATTCTTTTGAATATACCAACTGATTCCGACTTAGGAATGAACTGTGGAGTCCAGTAAGTTGTCTGATTCATAGATTCATCTAAAAATGGCTTCTGACTTCATCTGAAGACTTGAAGAGATGGAGAACCATCATTTTACTGATAATTGATTCTAGTGATTATGTACTGTCACCAAATTAATTTGATTTTTTTTTTTTTTTTTCCATTTCAAGGTACCGGCACTGTTGTAGTTTCTGGGTTGTTGTTTGTTTTTTTTTTTTTGCTTTGACAAAATTAAAACAAATTAAACAAATTAAAGGGTTCTTCGCTTATTATTTTCCTTTATGATAACCAAGATAACTCTTCAATACCTGTTTTTCTTTTTGATAACTGAGACAGCTTGAGCTCTGTTTTTCCAGACGCTGAGTTATTTCTGTTACACTCTTCTGCACCTTCTGCAGTTTTTCAGTACCTTTGTTTTAGATGAGGATAATAGAACTAAGAATACTAAAAAAAAATCAGACTCCTTAACAGTCAGAATAATTAACCATAGGAAGAATATTTTACTCAAGGTGTCATCAATATGATACAAAGAGTTAGCAGTCACTGCCCTGTTCCTCCTCATTTTGACCTGGTTTGTGCAAGAGTTGCACTGGTTTTTAGCTATAGTATTCTCAGGATCCATCATAAGGGGCAGACCCCGGCTTTTACAGCACTAATTTATGCTTTGAAAAGAAGTTCTACAGAGGTAATTTTAAACTGGAGTACCTTCTTCCTAGGTCACCTGAAAGGATTTATTCTTTTACCTTGTTCAGTAGGAAGTTTTACAGGGCAATTGATGATAGTAACTTCCTCGGAAGATGAGAGTTTGATCTGGATCCTTGCAATTGTCTCACACAGCTTTTACACTGCTTATCTTAGTGCATTTTCAAAATGTGGAGTCAGTCATATTAACAGAGAAAAGATCACACTGATACATCATATTCCCCTTGTGTTGCAGATTTAAACTATATCATTGTAATAAACATTCTAACCAACAGATCATAGTTATAGTGATATAAAACCTGGATATGGGCAAGTCCTTAACTGGAGTTCGTAGAAGAAAACATTCAAAAAGGAAACACTCCCTACAAACTCTAATGTGTACTTCCACTGTTCGCTGCACAGAAACAGAAACTTTAAAACCCTTTAGACCTGAAGGGGAAAAGAAACAGCCAAAAGCCAGAAGAAATTTTAACATCTTGTGGTTTGAGATTGAGGAAAGAAAAGCAGATCGAATTGCTTGTTACACTAATGAGCATATGAAGTCTGCAAGCGGAGACAGAGCTCGAATAAGCTATTTTGCAAACACTGGTTTAGATAGAGGTGTACCCCATGAAGGGTAATTCATAAGCATTGTGGTTTTTTTGTTTATTAAAGAAAACATAGCACATTTTTAAAGAACAGTATTAAAAACCAGTCCAAAATCATTTGGGATTCAAAAGATAACTTCAGTCTCCCATGTGTCTCGGCTGAGTTGGTACCCTGTTATCCTCCTTCTTTGTTTATGTGTGCAACATTTATCCATTGCACTATTATTGGATTTACTTTCCTGCTTGCTTTGTGAGGCAGTCTAGCCTTGAGGCAGCAGCTCTAAAAGGAATGCGGGTGGTTGTGGAGAGCAGTCAGCTGCACACGAACTCCCTGTGCAGCTCACGGGCTATAGGACTGGTGCAGTCCATTGGTGAATTAACAGGAAAATACCGTGTTTGCGTTGGGAGGCTTTGCTACCTCCAGTTTTGGCACAAATGCAGCTGCTGCTGGAATACTGTATTTGGTTTGATGTCTACAGATAAAGGTATTGATAGGTTTTTGGGGGAAAAGAGGGGTCAAAGAGAGGCGATGAGAACTACAAAAGGATTGAAAACAGTCCTTAGCAAAGAAAAAGTTACTGAGTGACTGAATTGGGCTCTAAGCACCCAGCTGGGAACACAAATTTGGTAACTAAGGGTTGCTTGGTCCAAGAGAAAATTATGACAATGGCTGGAAAATACGAGCTTGGCACATTCAGACTGAAAGTAGGGAGCAGGTGGTTTTAGTGGGTTTTTTAATGGTTATTTAGATAACTTGTTAAAAATTGTGCTAGATCTTCTGTTATAGCCAATTATTAAATCAAAATTGGTTAGTTTTTCTAAATCATATGCGTATGTAGTTCAAACGATAAGTAATGAGGCGGATTTCTATGCTCTGTATTAAGGAAGCAGAGATGATGTCAGTGGTTCAGTCTAACATTTTAATCTATTTCTTTAAATCATGTTTTCCCAGGAGTGTTGAGCACTAAAGCAGCACCCCTGTTTCTTAAGGCAGGTTCACTAGCCATCAAAGAAAAACATAAGGCAGTCAGCTTTCAAATAAGAGATGTTTTGCAAAGCTATGGTGGCAGCTACGTGAATCAGCCCACTGACAGCATTTCTTGTCTTTCAGGCTTGCGGTCTCTTGGGATGACTATCGCACAGTGCTACGAGGAGGTTGGCCTTCTGCTGCTTTTCCTCTCTGTAGGAATCTCTATATTTTCCACTGTGGAGTACTTTGTTGAGCAAGGCGTGCCAGGCACAACTTTCTCAAGCGTACCTGGTGCTTGGTGGTGGGCAACAACTTCCATGACGACTGTTGGTTATGGTGACATTAGACCAGACACTACCATTGGTAAGGTAGTGGCCTTTATGTGTATACTGTCAGGAATACTGGTTTTAGCTTTGCCAATAGCTATAATAAATGACCGTTTTTCTGCCTGTTACTTTACACTGAAGATAAAAGAAGCTGCTCTTCGGCAGCGTGAAGCTTTGAAGAAACTCATGAAGAACTCATCCAGCGACTCTAATATCAACGTTAATTTGCGAGACATATATGCACGCAGTGTCATGGACATGTTACGGTTGAAAAGCAGAGAGAGAGCAAGTACAAGGAGCAGTGGAGCAGATGATTTTTGGTTTTGACTTTTAAGTTATTTAGCCTTATATAGCAAATAGACTACTTCAAAAATGTGGTATTAAGCATCCCTTTTTTTATTGTTTGCCACATAGTGTATTTGCTTTCCCAGCTGGAGTTTTACTTACTTGGACAGACTGAGATAACCACTGTATACAAAAGGCAGAATTCATAATATGGAGCTTCTCAAGCGGCTCTGAAACCTGCTTCCAGAACTGGATCATGGTGGGTGAGAGGAGAAATAAGGGGTCCATCAAAGTAAAACAGTGATGCAAACACTTGTCTATGAATCTTATGTCCTTGCTAATGTATAGTAATAAAGTCTTAGCCAAAATTGCCATGGTGTTTTGAATTTTAAAGAACTGTAAGGTTTGTGTTTGCATTGGAAGAACAAAAGTTAAAGACATTAAGAAAGTCTGAAAAGGGAAGTCTAAGGGAGTGAAATGTTGAATAAATTTATGATGACATTCCTATAATGAGCTTCATCTTGACCCCCTTTCTTATCCCCATCTTCTACTCCATTTGCATGAACAAGAGGTTACTAGACCCTGGGGGGGAGAATTTCCTCATTTGAAGAGAAGCAAAGAGCTACCAGATACATGGTGAGTAGCAGGAGATAGGTGAAAGTATTAAGCAGATGCAAGATCTGCAGCAAAGTATAAAATAGTCATGAAATAAGTGTCCTCTGCAGTTGCTCTAGAAGTTGCAGGAGCTAATACAGCCTTTGCAGCATAGGAGTCATTCACAAACTTAGTTGGAATGATGCCTTCTCTGTGTGTTTTGATTCCAATACCTTATTTGTGTAGCTAAGCAGTTTTTGTGCTCAAGTAAAGTCACCAATGGATATCAGAAGAAACAGAAATGGTAAAAGGTAACAAACTACTTATTTCTCTGTCTCCCATTAAAATCAGTAGGTATTCCAAGTGGGCCAGATTTTTAAAATATTAATAATCTTCACTGACCGTTATTAGAAAAATCCTTCATCAAGATCTTTTGTTCCAAAGGAAAAATGAGCACTTGTTGGACTGGATGCTTACTCTAATGCAGTAATCAAAGTACAGAATTAAAATAATCAAAGGTATTTTCGGTCAAGTTTCCCACCACTTACCTCTCCAGTGGCCCAATATCATTCTTAGCAAACAAAGCTTTTCTTTAATATAATTTCACTGTCCTAGACTATGACATTGCCGCAGTATGCATATAACTCAACTAGCAGGTTAAATAAAAAAATCACAAACCTCTCTCATTTCATGTTTCTTTTGGGCAATATAAGTACAATCATTATTTACATTTGACATTAATTCAACATACTTACTAAAAAGAAACATCTATTAACTGTGGATTATTTAATTTTATAAGGTATTTATGTTTATAGAAGGCTTAAACTGCCTTTGAGGATATATGAATGGGTGAAATAACCTGCTTTTAATAAACATTGAATAATACTTGTTTTGAAACAACTGTGTTTTCCTCCAATTCCCTATAAAAGGTGGTGTAAACACAGCAAGCAAAATTTTCAAAGGCTCCAAGCTTGATGCAAACTGAGTAGCATTTCAGCATGAAACAACTTCTGATTTGTCAGGTGGCATCAATCAGCATTTGGATTTGGGACCAATGCAGTATATGCAGCTGTCACCACGGTCAGAAGGAAGCCAAGGGAAAACACTGGAGACCAAAACAGTGTGTCTTGCTCTACCAGAAATTGTCCAGGTGTGAAAATTCGTAGGTCAGCCTCGTGGTCTGTGCTACACAGAGAGCAAAGTGTGTCAGCACAGTGTTCCCCTCTGCCCAAATACTCTATGAATCCATCACAAAACTCCCATTGATGTCCAGGAGACAAAATTAATTCTGCAGGGGAAGGTTTGACGCAGCCCACTCTAGGTTATTATTTCATAGCTCCTCGGAGCAGGAAGTCTCTCAGGCTGCACAAATTGTACAGGCTGTTTCTCATTCAAAAGTCATTCTAATTATAGAGAATTAGGAAGAAGCTTTCATTGTGGGAAGGCTGTTTTGTAATGTCTTTTGTGCTTTCTTGTACAGCATCTGATCTCTGTTTGAGAAAGGAAATGCAGTTAGATAGCTGATTGATTCTCTTTAGGGAAAGGCTGCTTTTATCGCATCCTGTGCTTTTTATGAAGGACTCAAAAGAATGAGAGAAATGTTCTGGGATGTATCAGTTGATTCACTCCTTTCACCAGCTCTGGAGATAAAGTTTCCTAGAAATGCCCATGGGGAAACATGGCTGAGACATTATCCAGGAGCTGCTTTGGCTTCTATTTTCAGACCTCTTGATTTTAAATTCAGTCTCCCAAGAAGTATTTGTCAATCATGTTTATGCAGCAAGGTTATCTATCACATCATGGGCTGAGACTAGCAAATCATTCTGCAGATGAAGGCCAGTTCTGCTTTCAGCTCTTACAGACGGAAGGACCAGAGCATTTGTCCTGAGCAACAAACAGTACAGGACATTACACCTCTAAAACAAGAAGCTATGCATGTACTTACTACCACAGAACATAGCTCAGTCACCACTAAGGCACCAAATTAAGGATGTTACTGTGCTATCTTTAGAATATCACACTGAAGATAAGAAACTACCTCTTGTCCTCACATCTGTTCTGCCATTTCCATCCCACAGCAGACTTGGCAAAAAGGATCATGTATTAGAACATCAGTAACACTGGCTGAAAAATCAGCGTTTTAGCTTAAAACACCCAGTATTTTCAAAAGCTGGTATCAAAGGATGTAGCTGCAGCACTTACAGCAAGCCTGTATTAACCTTGGTTCCCTAGTACAGGAAACAATAATAGTGAAAATGCAGTGGCATAGACTACAGTGCAGACTAACAATGTGAAAAATCCTGTATCTTTGTTTACAGATGCTTAAGGGCAGCTTTTAGTTGGGGACAGTGTGGTCCAACCCCACCAGAACTTTTTAAACATCACTAAAATTGCTCTTTATCATTCTCACTTTGAAGAAAGCCAACAGCCTCCTTGGGCACATCAGGCAGAGCATTGCCAGCAGGTCAAGGGTGGTGGTCCTGCTCCTCTGCTCAGCCCTGGTGAGACACATCTGGGTGCTGTGCCCAGTGCTGGGTCCCCCAGTACAAGAAAGACAGGGACATACTGGAGATAGTACAGCAAAATATTGGAGTGCCAGGTTGCCGAGATCAGCATGTTGGGGAACCCCCGAGTCCAGGACAGGTTGGTATGCTAGTAGCTGTGGGGGGATTTATCACGTCTGGGGGTAAGTTTTGGAAAGGTATTTAGAAATTTATATTTGCAAATATTTTACAAGTATCTAATAATGTGATTTACCTGTTGTACTGTACCGGTATTAATCCTGAATGCATAGTTCTCTGATCACTTTAATCATGTGGTTTTAGTAAGTCAATAAACCACTTCAATCTTGATTTGATATAAACTATGTAAGTTGAGCAATTTTCCCGCAGGACAGGAGTTTTACTGGCCAACTCTGAGCTTGTGGGATTGCCACGTGGCAAATATAATTGAGCACAAAAAGGAGCAAAAAGGAAAGGAGAAAGTTATGAGGTCTTTTAGAAGGTAATGCCCATTTATTTTTGTTTTCTGACATAACAAAGTGTTCTCATCTTGTCATAATTATTTTGATAATGAGTGACATGCTTTTCTCATTTTCTACAGTATTGTCCTCTCAAACCTCCATTGAGGTATACATGCATACACACAGCTCTACCAGAACATACTCTGTTGAGATGCCCACCATCTAAACTGCACTAGAGCAGCTGTTGCTGACGCCTCCGGTACTTAGCTGTGCTCTTATCAGATAGCCTCACTGCAGAAAGGGTAGAGCAGCACAGGCTGTAGTCACACCTCTGATTGCAGACAAGGGGTCTTCAGGGCTCTAGGCTCTTGAAAACATCATTCACCAAAGAGGAGGGCTGGAGTCAATAAAGTGTCTAGGACTGAGATGCATTTTTCAATTATAACCTCTTGTCAATTATGTTTTTTGAGAGTTTTAGTGAGTCCTGTAATTATTACGGCTTTGCCTTTTATTTAAACACAAATACTAGAAAACACAAACATCTCCAGACACAAGCAGAGCTGCCACGCGCTCGCTGTTCGTAAGAGTTTGATGAGGCATTTACGTTTCGTGTAAATAGTGAGCTTGACCTGATAAGCAGTCAGTAACTAAAGCCATCAGAAAATGGATTTTAATGAAAGGCTAAGCTGAAGAATTCAGTTATAATTAACTTTGTTGTTGGTTTTGATACAGGAAATATAGAATCTTTTCTGACAAAACCTTGATCCCAAGGTATAGGACTGGTGCTTCTGCAGGAGGATGGCACTGTCAGCAGGAGGGAGAGCACAGCCCATTTTGCCTGTGCCTCTCACAGGCGTGCTTGAAAAGCGTGAGCATACGCACCCCTCCTCACAGAAAAACAGGAGGGAAATTTGGTGCAGGTGGGTCTTGCAGACTGCCCTATTACAAGATTTCTATATGTCAGACAAAAAAATTCTAGACTAAAACCAGAACCTATTTAAAGGTATTTGGGGCACTATTATCTATTTTACTTATGCTAAGTTTCTGCTCTGCATACAACAGCAATCCCTTTAGCTGGGGTGAGGATAAGGAAGGGATCCCACCTAATGCCACAAAAGCAGGTCCAGCACCAGCTGATGTAAACATCAGTTGCTGTCAGTCTTTCTCAGGCCCCCAAAAAGTTGCCTGTGAGATGGACTTAGAACATACCAAAGAGTGAGGAACCCAGAACAGCCTGAAGTTAGGTTGGGTCTTTTAAAAAGTCTACAGCTGTGTTCATCTAACTAAAATTATGTAAAATGCCTATTAGGATGTGAAAAAAACCATGCCTTTGTACCAGTTTCTCAAAATGAAATCATCTTCCTTATCAAGCAAAGCAAGACTCGTGCAGATGCAAGATTTCCTCTAATTATACCTAATTTTGTACAGCTTTTAATAAAACTCAAAGTGCTTGTAAGTCATGTAGTATTACTGTGTAGTCCTGTAAGCTGATACACACATTTCACTTCCAACTGCTTGACTCAGAAAGGCAGTTCTATTTCCAACTCTGTGCAGCAGAGATAGATCCTAGGAAATGGCTGAAGAGCATGACTCTTCACCACCTAATGCATGAACCAGTTTCTCAGGAGAATTTGGAAGAGGATTCATAATGGCCTCTTGCAATTGCCATAAAAAACAAGCATGGTGAATTGACTTGTCCTAAACACATTTTTTCAACACAACCAACAAAGGCAATTGGCTTGAAAACAGTTAAAAGATAACTAATGATGTCACTCTTTACAGCTGGCCTTGTGTTACAGATTTCTGAATTGTAACTCTCAGCCTGAGGTATGAAATATATTATGCAATCCAACTGTGTTGAATTATGGAAAAATATTCCAAGATGAACATGTCCCTGCGTAAGAACTGCTGCCCAGTGAAGCAACATTCATAAACTCATAGTTCTTTTGTCCTAAACCAGCAATGTCATTATGGCCTTTAGAACATGATGTCAGAAACTGCCAGAGTTACAGGCTCCGTGGGATCCCTCCATAGCTTTTGTGATGCGTGTTAGATCCTGCAGTGATAAAAGCTATTACTACTGAAGCCCTAAACACACAGATTAAGCCATTATTAATGATGAGTATATGAGAAGAAAAATAATGAAGGTGGAACAGGAAAGAGAAAATTAATTTAAATTTATATTAATTTTAATTTAAAATATGAAGTTGACATTCTTCAGCTGAGATTTACCAGTGACTTTTTGTGACTGACCTCGTGTGTCTTACTCCTCATATCTTCTCATAAGAAATGAAGAACACATGGTTCAGTGCAGAGGAAGAAATTCTTTTCAGCTCATTAACTGACATGCATAATATGTCCATACCACAAATTAGATCACATACTAATAATTCATACCTCATCCTAGCCATTCAGCTGTGTATCAGACACACCTCTGCCCTGAACCATGCGTAAGCGTGCGGCTTCGTATTTGCATTGTTCTTCTGTAGATCAACACCAAAAAAAACTTTCTGTAAGAAGTAAACTTCAAGTTAAAGGAATAAGATCTGGTTTAATCTATTTCCAGTTCCTGCTCTTTGTTATTTCTGCTGTCAGTCCTTATTTAACCCTCCCATCTTCTCTTCCTGGCAGGAGTTGCTGAATAACAGATGGAAGAATTGCCAATCACAGCCTTTCAGTGTCAAAATGTAGACAAACCTACCCCATAAACCTGTGTTCTGTTTTCCTATATTAGAAACAAAATCCAAGTCAAAAGAAACAAACGTGGTGTTTCTCTCACAGCTACAAGGACAGCATTAGGAACCAACAGAACCACAGTTTTCCAAATTACTGGAAGCTATATGCTTACAGTTGGTCAAAACTGACCTGTCATGTAACACATCTATTTATATCACTAGGAAATCAGACTTCAGTAACAAACAAAGAAGGAATACATTCTCAGAAAATATCTGTCTTCTGAGTTTAGAAGGAATATAATTGATATGGCAAACACTCCCAAGAGGCAAGATCCCACTGTGCGATTGTTGCACCAAATCAAAACACAGCTCTTTCCTAAAGACCCTTCCATCCAAATGTGCAGGACAAACCAAACCATATATTCAATTTGACAGTGTAAAGGAGTGAAGCTTGTCCAAAAAGCCTTTATATGGATTTGTTGTAGAAATAATGCAATGTGTTCCCCATGGCAAATCTACCGATGTAATGGAATTACACCAGAATGAATTTGGCCCACTTTCCAACCAATACTCTTTATAAGAGGCTTTGTTATGTGAAAGCTGGATATGTGGTTGGGCCACAAAAGGGACCAAAACCAACATCCAAATTATGGCCTCTGTTATGCAGACTGTCTCCTTCCATATGGAGATGAATCCAGTTTGCTTGTGCCAAGCATCACAATGGAAATACTGGCAGACTAAGTTAACAAAACGCCACTGGCCATCATAATACAGAGGCTGCATTATGCTGCACATGCTCCCATCAGCTGTCCAGCAGGAGGTTTCATTAGAACAGATGTGACAATACACAAGCCAATAAAAAAAAAAAAAGAAAAGGGAAAGCTCTTGTCCTCACCTATCACCAGGATTTCAATCTGGTTCAGAGCGAGTGCATTTCACTATCAATTATTTAATGTTCTTAGAGTCCAACACTAGAGTAAGCAAAAGATTCAGTGCAAAAATAATGGGTGTTATTTATGCAGTATTTTTCTCTATCAAGAATGTCACTTTCCGATGACAATTCAGTACTTCAGTAATCATTGCTTACATTCCCTATCACATACATCATCACAAACTGCAGACCTATCTCCAGCTGGTGGATCAAGACAGTTTCGTTTATTCATGGTATGCTTCTGTTCACATTATCTTTTCAGTTTCTTAAGATCAAGTGTGCTATTCTCGCCTGCATTTTTTCATAAGTCTCAGATCAGAGCTACATTTGCCAGAGAGACATGGTCCTTTAGATGATTCATGCTAGAATGATGTGGTCTGTGGTGCAGGCACCAGTAATACTAGTAATAGACAGGGGAACACAATACAGGTGCAATAACAGGACAGAAAGTCACACAAGTGCCTGATTCAGAAGCAGAAGATGCTACGCATATGGGATGCAGTAAGCCACAGCTTTTCACCCTGCAACCCAAGTCCAGTCTGTGAGGCAAAACCAAGTGGTCATTAAATAAGCCCAGTGAAATGCAGACCCACAAGGCACGCAGGCAGAAGGAGCTGCTCTGCACATCCTCAGCTCCCTCTCCAGCTTGCCTATTCCTCATATGTTTCCCAGCCAGCCTCCCAAAACTGTGGAAAAGCCCCCCAGTAGGCCAGTTGCACCTGGGAGGATGTGTTCAATGCCACTGAACTCGCCCAGGGAACAAATATTCTAGAATTTGAACATGTTGAGTGATAAAGCATTATTTGCACATTTGATTCTAGCCAGTGCAATATGCCTTTTTTCCAGACAGCTCCATTTCCTCACCTAACCTTCCTGTGTAGAGGTGTTCAATTAGCAAGGTAAAATATAATCTGCTAATTAAAGGGAAAATTTTAGCAAAGACCATTAGGAATCTAAGTGAGGCAGGCAAGCTGAAAATACATGACAGTTTGTTAATTGTAAAAATAATTAAAAGAAAAAGAAAATCTTAAAAGACTGATTTACAGTTTAAACCTGGGCAAAGAAAGGCAGAAAAGTCAGAAACTTGTATAAGACAAGTCCAGAATATGAGATTCAGTTTCAGATACCAAATATTTCCAACCACCTAACATATGGCAACTGCCATGCAAACTACTAACTGTTTTGAAATGCATCTCATCCTGTACTCTGGGCAAGGATTAGAAATTTCTCATGTAGGATTCTGGCTTACCAGGTTAGGTTTGTAAACTCAAATACTTAAAATTTTTAGTAGAGCTGAACAAGATCTGTCCCTGAGTGAGGGAAAAAGCACTGTAGCTGGACGTATACTTTCCTTTTGGAAACTGAATAGTTATTAATCTTTCACACTTTAAAAAATCTTTTTTTTCCTTTTTGGAATAAAAAGATCTGAAACATTTGTTTAAAACGCAAAATATCTGAGCGCTCATAGCGTTGCAGAAACAGGTTAATGCTCTGCCAGGTCCGCCTCCCCCATTCCCACCCCAGCGTACACAGAACAGGCTCTTTTCCGGGGAAAGGCTCCTGAAAAATATTGGAGACGTTGTAGAAAGTGCTGCACACTTGGGACAAATTTCACATCAGGGCAAAAGCTACATGGTACATTCACTTCAGACACCTGATAAGTGTTAGTATCTGCAGCACAGTCCCAGCATTATGATAAGGGGATGAGAGAAAAAGAAAACAAATTATCATATTAGTGAACCAGCTGGTTGTTTCTGACCTGAGCATAACACAATGCAATCCAGACAGAAAGGACAGGGAAACCATAAGAGTGGCAAATAGCTTTCTCCATTGGTTCCACTCCTCATCTCCAGCAACCAAACTAAGGGCAGGGATTGTACATATGAAATAAGCATCCCATGTTTATTCAAGCTATATAAAAATTGACAGGCATATTCCTGTCCTTCCAAGTAGGAGGCTAGCAATCGTCAGCGCTGGTGCTCAAAATGGCTTTGGAGCAGCACTTAACAGCTGCAAGTGATCTAAATCAATGGGTTGCACTAACTAGCAGGATGCCTAGCAGGAAGGTTTATATCACTTCTAGCAGCTGCAGGGAGGTTTCAGAGCTGACACCCACACCTGAGAGAGTGAGTCAGTTCTGGGTTGCTGGGGAAGGCAACATTGCTGATGGACCACGGTTTCTGACTCAACAAAATGTATTGATCCTTCATGAGGCTTCTGGAGTCACACCAAACCCTACTCAAGAAGAGGGGCTGCAGGTCTGTGACTTGTAGAGGGCCCCCTCATATGGTATCTCAGGGCTGCTTCGGGGCCTGGCAGCGGAGAGGCTCCAGCTCCCACCTGTGCAGCTGCAGGGAAGGAGCAGCCATGCCAGTGACCATCTGATTCAGCTGTCTTTATTTTTTTCTTCTCTTTTTTATTCTGTAACTTGGAATCAATTTCTCTCTTCTACACAGAAAGGCAGTGCTGGAGACTTTCTATAGGTCTATTCCTATTTTGTTGGGCTGTGTGCTTAGAAAACTACAGAGGATTTTGTAAACAAGCAATTAAAAGCTGCTTGAAAACCAATTCTGCTGCCGGAAGGATTCAGTCTCAATTGCAGTATTCATATGATGCTATCACTACAGCAACCAAGCCTGTAAACAATACTGGTGGTCATGGATAACACATCAGTACTTGGTTTAGCGATTAGAAACAAAACCTGTGTCAGGCTATATTTCTTTCCTGCCATTGCAGGCTTCCTGATGGAAATGCTATTTCAAGGGCTTTGCTCTGAAGTATAAGTACATTAGTCTTTGTCTGACATAAGATCTAAGAAGGTTAAGCTGCAATGCTCCACCAGGTCATCTGGGCTGCTGCTGATTCTTCACATTTCCTTGTTATGATGCGACATGTTACTCATGCATTATCAATGCATACCTACCAGCGCAAACACAACAGGTTTATTAACACGTGTGGGTCCTGTTCCTTCTGAAGTAACACAAAACTATCATTTAATTCTGGTACTTACAGAGTGGGATCAGTCTTTTGAGTTCCTCATGAACAGCACCTAGGGAATTCTGCAAAACCCATGTTATATAATGCCGTAGAGAAATATTTAACTCACCTGCACCCTAAAAACTAGATAAATCTAAAGAGGTGGTCTTTGTAGAGCAAGATTACTAAATCCAGAATAATATCCCCAATCTGTGCTTAATAATGTAGAACAAAAATTATTTTGGCATTGTCTCCTGCAGGGCATTGATATGCCTGAGGCAGCTACATAGTATTGATGAAAAAGCCTCAAAAAGTTGAGGGTCTAATCTGCTGCCTTAAAACTCACAGCAGAACTCCCGGTATGGATGAGCTATATTACAAGCAGGAGTGAGAATCATCTAACCCAACCCTAGATACACACAGAGTAGAAAACCTTACACTGAAACAGGTCATCTTAGTGACTTTTTGCAGTCATTTCATCTAAAATAGGATGTCTAAAATAGAATCGTCTATTATTCTCCATTGGCTGAAGGGACCTTTAGAGTGACTAGCTCCGGTTTAGACACTTACATCTTAGAACTCAAAGTCATGGAGAGATGAATCATTCCTTTTGAGCCCTTTTTGGTGCCAGCAAGTTTATTGTCTCAGCATTCAACACACAGATTACAGGGAAGTTCTTCACTCTGGATCCAGATAGGACTGCTTTGAATCAACCTAATCGGGCTGCAGCTGGAGAGCTACGCATGACTTGGGTGATGGTCCTTTCTGGGAAGATTTATTGAAGTGGAAATAATAATCAAAATTATTTTCTCCTTATTTTGCTCAGTGAATCAGTCAAAAATACTTCTTCAGCTGTTTTAGTACTCCCCTCCCTTAATGAAAGTAAATCCAAGAATGAAATGCCTAAACTTTGGTGGAATGAATCTGGGCATAATTATTTTGTATGCATTACAGGATATCTTTTTAACTCCAGTTCCATGTAGCTCATACCCTCCAGATGGAGGCATTCATGGGATAAACCAGGTAAAAATCTGAAATGCTTAAAGAATGAAAAGAATTCAACACTGCAAACTTTGAGACCACCCAGAGCAAAACGTGTCACCTCTGGCTTTTTTGGGGACTAATGATTAAAAATTTATGCTCTTATTTCTTCAGTCTTGCTTGTTTTCTATGACTATATAAGCACACATCAGATGATCTTAAAAAGTTTGTGCAACTTTATGTTTTCATATATTTTAGTTCTATTTCTTCTACCCATTCAGCAGGTAAGTTATACATTCGCCATTTTATGTCTTCCTCTCATAGAAGGGGAACAATACCATGTGCTTTGAGTGATCGGCTGCAAAACATGAATCACAATTACTAAATCATTGAAGTGAGCATTTCACAAACAGCCTTGAGTCTGAAATTTATTTATGCAAAACTATTCCACAACTTCTTGTGAATAGCAAATAGTTGAGAAAAACTCAGGTTTTTAATTGCAAATCAAATGCAAGGCTGCTTTAAAACTGAACATTAATTGTAATAACCAATTTGAGCAATGACATGAATCTACTGTGGGCTCCCTTCCAGCAGTAAAAAAGATATTCTTATATTTTAACTGGTTTTTTTTTCATGATTTGCATGTTAAGCATGTTATTTTAAACACCTGTAAAAGACTGATCATACATACCTGATGTTCATTTTACTTGTAAAATATATAATCTAGCAAGTTTAAGCAGCATCTGTTACAGCTATATCTTACTAAAGACCATCAACTCAATGACAGAGACTCCTTTTAAATTGTCTTTCATATTTCATGTATCTGTTCCACAAACATTATTACTCTTTCTAATCTGAGCAGTACACAAATGCAACATTCACACAATGACTTTAAAGTTGTCATTCTTAACTGAACAGGGGATGTGAATAGAAAAAGGAAGGATCACACTATAAAAATGCATGAAATAGTTAATTTGTATTTTTTTAGCGACTCCTAACATAATTCTATTCCAGATGGCAGTGAGAGTGCAAATCTGTTCTGTTCTGTGAGGATATGGGTGTTATAATAGGCTCCAATGGATCAGATTTATTTTTTAATGTTTTTTTGCAGAACACTTTAACCATTTCAGTCAACTGCTGTTTGGTTTTATATGCTCAGTATGAAGCATTCATGTAAGATATTGTGTGTCATTACTCTCCACAAAATGCCATACCACGGAGACTTTTCTAAACAATTCCTTGCTAGGGGCATTTCCTCTAAGAAGTCAATAAGTTGATTAGTCTACTCCGTGGAGGATCTTATCTTAAAGCCAGTCAGTTTAGGAACCAGACTCTCTCAATTACCGTAGCCTTTTCCCTCATTTGACTCCTTCACTGATGTTCCACCTAAAAAGGTGGGTTTTTTCCTATATCAGGACTCCAGTGTCTTCACACTTCGCAAACCAAAAAAGATTATGGATTACTTCTCCTTCACTCTGTGATGCTGCTCAGTCACCCCTGGCTGGTAGGATCTCTGCAGCTTTACAACTAGGACGTTGGTCTGGCAGTCTGTGCTTCAACTCCTGGTACCAAAGTCCTAGGGAAATCACAGTCAGGGGTAGATGAGTGTCTCTCGTTGGTTTTCAGCCAGTTCTTTCATGTTTCAGTGCAGAACAAAACTAAAGGTTGTGAAACCTTGAAGTTTAACATTTAAGGGGAGTACTGATTTTGACACACAGGTCCCAGCACTCTGCTCTGGGAATATGCACAGTCCCAAAACCGATCTCTCAGCACCCGGCACTGTGCGAAGAGGAGTGCTGCTTTCAGAGGCCCCAACAGTCAGCAGTTTCCTCCCAAATCTTCCAATGTATCCCCTGTCCTAATTGATGGCACTCTTTCTTTTAGGAAAGCCCCTTTCAACAGAGCACAGAGCATGGTTTTGCTTGCCTCAGGAGCTTAATGAAGCATCACACAGTGGAATACATTTGATACAGTCTCTGGACTTCTTACTTCATTGTAAGAGCCAAGAATCTGACAAATACCTTACAAATGTGTTGAAAGGGACAAAGAAGAAATAAGAACTGTCAACGCTCCTTCCAGTTAGCTGCACCTCACCACTCAAAAACAATTTTTGAGGTTTCAAAATATCTATATTTTTTGTCCTGCTTTTCTTTGTTTTATTGAGGTTTTGTATTTGTGTTGTAAGCCAGTTGTCCAAACGTGCTTTAGATTTGCCCTCAAAAAGGACTTCTCTCGTATAGGAAAGAACTGCAGTCTCCATAAGAGTCTGTTCTGCTTTTGAACGGCACATTAGAGACATAATTCCTTACTCCACTGTAAGGTAACCTGAAGAGTCTTCAAGAAAACTAGTTGGCTATTTCATTTCAGCTTATTCATGTTTAACGTTGAAGACCAACTACATTGAATTAACGGAATATCTATTCAAGCTAAAAAGCAAAAATAAAACTAGTTTGCTTTAAGAGAACATCTTGCTCTGATACAAGGTGACTAATGATACTAAGAGATGAATAAAAGGGTCTGTAAGCACTGGAACTTGCAATCATGGTTTGTGTAAAAATGAAAAAGCTGGGAGTGGAAGACTGAGCTCCCATGCTCTGGACCTGCTCAGTAATAATTAAGAGCTATTACTTTCCAATAATTATGATATAATGATATTTGGTTTTATTTTGTAATTTGCATTTTTTTCACCACTTTTTCAAATGTGCAATATTGCTTAAGCATGTATGGATTATTGCTCAGAAATTAAGCTGCCCGTAATGACCAGAACACTAGAGGATTAAAGGATAATGTTCTCACTACACTGAAGCTTGAACAAGGAGATGGACTGTCAAAACAGTGAGAAATCTTGGTTCTCCTCTTAAATAAATTGAAAGAAGGAAAGCACAACCCCCAACTCCCCCCTTAGGACTGCATAACTGTACTGGCAATTTTCATTATAAAACTTCAAGCAACTTTAACAAGTCTCTTCTTATTAAAAAAAAAAAAAAAAGGCCACTGAAAGTGGGTGGCTGGAACTGAAAATGTAGCTATCCTACACAGTTTATGCCGTACTGCTAAGGATCTATTTCATCTTCCTTTAATGAAGTCTTTCAATTGACTTAAAGTGAATTAAATCTTATAAGTAACGTTCAGGAGATGTCTATGGCATAGCAGTTGTTTACCCACTGAATATTCTCATGTGCATATGGCTGTACCTAGAATTCTGGTCCTGAGTCAGGCATTGATTTGAGAGCTACTTATTCCCTTATAAAGCCGAATTCAGGTAGTAAATCTGACTCTCTGCAGCTGATGAGATAATTGACATTGATTTCTAAATAGGACTATACAAAGCAGGTGGAAAGAAAAGTAGAGACATTTCTCCCAAGTACCTGTTGAAATTTCTGAAATACTTCATTGCAAGGAGACCTGAGATGTGTATTTAATATATAAAAGAAATACTATATGTGGCTAGTTTAGATATAGTATATGCTTTAAAACAAGGTCAAAACATTTTTGATAATGGGAATTGTAGGGCAATGTATTGTAACTAACCAACCAATTATTCTGCTTCTCTGCAACTTGTCATTTTGTTATACATCAAAAAACACATTTGCATTTCAGTATCTGTTCATCCATTTCATTACTAGGATGCTCAGATGCCTTCTAAAATACTAGTCATTGTTTACAGAAATAAAAATGATGATTTCTGATGGCTCCCAAGTGGCTAATTAACTACACAAGTATACCCCAATTTTTTGTCAAGGGTTTGTTTATTTATTTTTAGTATAATTACTTCTTAAGTACTAATTTGAAAAAAACAAATTCTCACTGTGGAGAAGAGTGTTCTCAGTATACCTTCAAAAGTCTAAATGTAGTGTTCTTCCTCTGGGTTTATAACACCACAGAAGGGATGAATGTGTTTATGTTGTGATCAGCTAGGATCCTTAAAAATGGTAATTATACAGAGGAAAAAAAATATTTCAGAATAAAATATATCTGTAAAAAGAAACCAGAGATGTCATGGAAGATAGATTGATTAGAAGACGTGCTGCTGCATGAAGGGAACCATTTGCCTCTCCAGGGACACTAGGCAGCACCACCCTGAGTAATACTCCAGGGAACAGCAAACGATATGGGTGCAACATTAGTTCTTGCTGGACAAGGTGTTACAGATGGCATTGATTGACTCATATGACATAGACATTATGAGTAGCTGGATTTCACTTTTTCTCATACAATATAATGTTATTTCAAACATGCATGCAAAGTGAGTTGGACTTTCTTGGCAAGGACTTCAAACTATGTTTAAAGTTGTTTAAAATGGAGAAGAGGATTTGTCTAATTAATTGAACATGTTTCTCAGCAAGACATTCTGAAAAATGAGAACAGTTTTATGGAAAAAGGAAAATCCTCTTTTACTTGCCTTCTCTGCTGAACTCTTACCTTCTTTTCTTTATCTGAGGATGCATCTCTCATTCTCACCTCATGTCACAAGCAGGCAAGTGCAATCAGTGGCAAACAGTGAAGATTAGGGAACAAGTATACTTAGAGGCTATGGAAAAACCTTGCTATTCTGCTTTTTGCAAATGGATAGTGAGAAAGGGGGAAGTGGTGGGAAATAGCATTGAATGACTAACAGTGATTCAGCAGTGGTGAGGATTTATTCTCATAAACTGGAAATTGTGAAATATTAATCAGAAAAATGTGATTTAAAACATAATATATAAAGTTGTCCAGCTCCTATATGTAATATTGCACATACTCAATACATGGAGGATTCAGGGACTCTAAATCACTATGAACTGGCTGTTGGGTTTCAGGAGTCTCTGTGGACTACGTGAATTATTCAGGTCTGGCAACCTCACATTTCTACGTGGGCAAAAGAAACGGTTTGCAGGGCTTATTGCACTGGAGGTCAGTAGGCTGGAGTTGTAGATGTAGATAGGTGCCTTCAGATGGGATGGGACAGCAGCATATGTATTATCGCCATTTGCTCTCCTCTGACTTCTGTGGTCTTTTGCTTTTGCTTGCTAGAGCAAGTAATTTTCACTCCAATACCAAAGACTATGATTTTGGTCTACAGGACAATAAATAAGCTTGTTCCAAACTGGGGCTTCTGGGCATTACTGTAATGCAAATAAATATTTCTCCACACACTTACAAAAATCTCCAAAAAAAACCCAATATTAAGGTTGTATATTCAAGCACACAAAAGTTAGACAGCTATATTTATGGTTTCTTGTGTACTTTTAATTCTACCACATTGTATTCCCACCTGATATAATGAATGAGTTCTTCAGGAGAAAAAAAACAGCTATGTAAACATGCTGAATTTTATTATATATCACAAGCCTGACACTACTTAATATTTGTGAGTTTCTTTTTCAGGACTAAACCATGTTTTTTCAGAACTAAGCCATGGTCTTTCAGACCATTTTAATACCTTGTTGATCAAACAAAAAGAGGGGGGCAGAATTTATATTTAAAAGTAATATTCCTTCCCTTCCACAAATCAGCAGTTTTTCTCTTGGCCTTTAATCACCCCAGGACAACATAGGCTTCCACGTCATCTAGAGGGTTCACTACTTTTTAACAGCTCCACCAGAAAAGATCCGTTAAAAGGGAAAAAGAGGAAAACCAGCTAGATCCAGAGCCGATTATGACCCAATTTTCATGCTGCTACATAATGAGAACTGGTGTGGAGTGGGCTGAATGGGTGGCAATACTTCAGCGTGAGGCAGGGGTACTGACCTGTGGCTGGTCATGCACATGCCTCTGGGGGACAAGGGGGACATGGCCGGACAGAGGACAGAAGATGGACTCCCACATCAGCCCTGATTTCTTCCTCCCCAGGGCCCGGCACAGATGTACCACCATCCGTCCATGGGAAGAAGCCAGCAGGACCAGCAGAAGGTCCTGCCTGTGAAACACAGGAGTGTATGTTGAATATAAGACAACATGGCCTGTTACTGTGATCCCAGACATAGCTCTGAAAGTCAGGGAGCAACTTGATCCCTGAGAGCAGGAGAGCAAACCCCTGAAGGGTTGTGTTGTGTCCAGCATAAGGTAGAGACATCCACTGAGCTCATGGCCCAGCACTTCCCAGTCTCTGGCAGGGCTTGGGCTTAGTACTCGGGTGTTCAGTTTGCTGATCTGCTAAATCTTTCTAGAGGAATCCTAAGAGAGAGGAATTGAGTGGCATATCCCAGCAAAAACTGAATTAAGTCTTCAGGGACCAGGGAAAAAGTGCTTTCTGGAGTCTGTGTATTCCCACTGCTGGGTTTCAACAGTGGAAATCTTCTCCAAATCAACTGCTATTTTCTCCAAACAGAGCTATGAAGGAATCCTTTACAGGGGGAAGTAGGTGGTATTTATACAGAGGGGTAAGTACTAGCTGCCTTCTGACTAAACTGTTCTTATAGTCATGGACTGTTATCATTCTTTGCACAAGCAAGAAGGAAATTTGTTGAAGTTTATGGGACATTAAAGTTTCATACAAGTAATTCCACAAATAAGAATACTGAAATGTTTGTGACTGTTGCCCTCAGTTCATCAGTGACTCGGCACTGGACTGATTTGCAGGGCTGGTATACCCCAGGCACATCCACCACAGTCTCAGAACTGTATCTACAGGTCCCTGCACTGGTGGCCCTCATGGAGTTGTGGCTAAAGGCCAGCAGTTGCCACACAGTGGTCACTCAGAAGAGGACAGAAAAACATTTCACACCAGATTGAGGGCAAAACCTTCCCACCATCACCTGGGCCAGCTCTCTGTGATCCACCACCTGCTAACTGCTGCAATCATTGCTTAGCTATTGACAGAGCTTGGAAGTAATAGGGCTAAGAAGTAGGTGGGAGATCACTTGCAGAAGTGGGATCTGTAAGCATGCTGTCATTGAGAAAGGCGCAAGCCATGCTGAAACATCCAGACTGCCCTGAAACGTACCATTGCTGTGCACTGACACACCAAATCCTTCAACACCTGAGAGAAAAGCAATGTGGGTTGCGTGGAGTCATGATCCATGTTGTCCTTGTGCTGTTCACCCATACAGCAGCCCAAGTCCAGAAAGAGGAAAGAGTAGCAGTGTACCAGCATGGAGATGAACAAATGAGGGCATCAAGGCACATACAACATGAGATGTTCTGTATCCAGATAAAAAAATGTTGCTATTTGGTGTTGTTTCTATATCAATTTCTATGTTCATTCTATATTGATCCAATCTATGCCAACGTTCTTACATATTGAGTGTGACCTGGTTAAGAATGGTGCAGCTCTACTGAGTAGCCCTTTTGGAGAAATGGAGTGTAAATCAGTCCAGCCACACACTGGATAGGACCAGACAGCTTCATATACATCCCACTGCTCATCTACATGATCTGTCACTGACCAATACCATGTCAGCTTGTTCTAGTAGGCTGGATTCAAGGGAAATCTCAGTAAGTTAATCGAAAAGAAACCCATTAAATATTATTAAGTATATAGATAATATCTTGGGCTGCAAAACAGAGGCTGGGAAGCACAGAGTGAAAATATTACATACAATTGCCTTGTTATATAACATATTCTTTCCAAGTCATCCGCTTGGTTACTTTCAAAGACAAGACCTTAGGTCTAGCCCAGAATGATCACTCTAATATTTTTACAGTGTAGGAGGTTGGTATGTAAAATTTGGTCTTCTGACAATGTTGATCTCATCATTTGGCCAGCAGTGGCAGAGCAGAAGCCCTCAGCAGGGCACACTGTCTCTATAAATCAACAGTCTTGAAAATCATGAGTGTTGTAGCTATGCTGCCTATCAGCCAAGTGGCTCTCAACCAGTCATTTAAGAGGAAGGCAGTTTCTGGCTGAAGCTATAGTTGTGCCTGTGGTCCTCCCTTATTAAAGGGTTATTATAGGATTCCTTATAGATTCAGGAGAGCAACTCTTCTGGCATACAACTAACTGGTAAAACACCCTGGTCCTTTGATGAACTAAGAAGGCTAGACGTTTACCAGGGTGTAGCTGGTGAAGAGAAATGTTAACCCATGCACTCAACTCCATAGGTGATGAGGACCCTGCCATGCCTGGCTTTTTGGTTTACATATTTCAAGGGTGCACAGTGAGGAGCAGAGGCTCCCTGTGCAGCTTTCTCAGGTGTTCCAGCTCTATCCTAGACCACATATAAGAGGTCCTCGGCATTTCACAGGATCGAAACTGTCTGGATAGTTGAAGAATTCATCTTCAAGGGGCTTCAGTGGACACTCTTAAATAAGAACACAGACACAGACTTGTGGAGTATCTCTGCTGAACTGGAAAATATTAATCAAATTTCACTCCTCTAAGTGCTGAACGGGCCTGATCTTCAACCTGCTGAAACAAGTTGCCTTAGGTTACTTCCTTCAAATATGTTCTCTTTAATTTATTACAAAGTAATTGAAATTCAGCATTAGGAAGAGTTCTTTTAAACGTAATATTACAGCTAGTAGCTTTGAATATTCCCAAATTAAGAAAAGCTGACTTAAAGAAGAAGCTTTTGAAAAGATAAGTGGCTTCCATTACATGTTTGTTTGTCTGTCTGTTTTTTTTCCCCATTCATAAAACGGTGTATTATTAAAAGGTGTTAAATATTGCCACAAGGTCATTTGACCATATAATCTGAAGCAACAGTTAGCCAAAGAAATATCTCCTGAGAGCCAAAGTTGTTCTAGTAGTATGAGGAGCATAAACTAACCAGAAACTGGGTCTTTTTATGTCAATACATATTTGTGGTGTTGACTGTTTTTAATAGGACTTCAGAGATTACAGCATTAAATTAAAGACAATAAATAGAAATGTTAATGAGAGATACAGGTAAATGAAGAAAAGTTTTTTCAGAATGTACCACACAAAGAAGAAATATTAAAATATAATACACTTTTCTGGCTGTAGAACACACCAAGCATAACAGCTTTTCACAGAAGAACTGTTTACAGTTACTCATCCAAATGAGTGAGATAGCCTTGTCTCAGAAGTAAATAACTTATGTGCAAAAGCTTTCAACAGTGCTGAATTTGTTGGTAACACCCTTTTGTCCAATATATATTCAACCTGATATCTCCAGAGTGGTGAACGTCTTATGTCCATGTATATTCTCAGCTTTATGAGTTCGGATGCTCAGATCTCATTATAAAAGATTAAACTTTCAAGGATTAAGTTCTCCTGTATGCATTCAAGACCATATCCATTAATATATTGCCATTGGGGGGTAACAGTAAGTGAGTTTGGCTTAGTTGCTTACTTGGAGAAGGTCTGAATTTTTGGAAAGGAGGTATTTCAGCAAACTGTCCGTGGAGCAATAGCTGGTTCAGTCTTCTGTGATACTAGTGTACCCATTCTGAGCTACAAAGGAGAAATAATATCACTAGAGGTAGGAAGATTTCTCATGAATGTGTTTTTTCATGAAGTACGGGTCTCAGAAATCACACTACAAAGCTTAGTTGAGGAATTCATAGAGCAAAAATAAAAGTTGGCTCTATTCTGAATGAAACTTTAGGTCATTAGCAAAATAAAATATTCCCCCAGGTTTTATTCATACTTTGTAGTTTTTACAGGCAAAGGTGATCCCTAACATAAAAATCTAGCTCTTCTTCTTGGTTTTCTAGCTCTTCTTCTCTCAAAAGACTTACCCAGTTATGTGGTGGTGATGGATCATGTACAAGAAGTAAGATTGCCACCCAAGCTAGGGCAAGGAGAGTCATGAAATTCCCCGAGACAATTGTAGGGGGAAGGCCTGAGCAGCTGTTCACTGAGTTTGAGGAGAATTAGAAACCAAAAATAGGAGTGTCTCAGAATTAGGGGATCTGGCACATGAGAGGAAAGCTCGTGGAAACAGTGATGGCTACAGTGAAGAGGCATAAGGGAAATACAGGGGGAGCGTAAGGAAGATTAAGGCAGTGGAAATAATGAGCTACCACAACGTAAAGAACAAAAGATGTATGGAGAGTTAGAATGGGAGAAAGGAAAATAGACAACAAAATAAGGAAAAAGGGGGAAAAAAAGAGTGAAGCTGAAAATAGAGTGAAAAGAATAGAAGCTGAAATAGAGTGAAGAGAATAGGATGATGTCTCACATCTGTAAGAGGCAATGTTGACTAGAGAAAGATGTGAAGGCACACTTGGGAAGGCAGCTCAGAAAAATGAACATTTAGACAAAGTCTAGTCTTTTTCCAGGGGGAAATTCTTTTTCTATGGATTTGTCTTTGCCGTCTATCCAGCGGTTACCACACAATCACTTTACAGGAGACTTCATCTGCGAAGACTAACCTCAGTGATTTACTAATGGGAGGAGCTCATTTAACTCAAGATATTAAACCACCAGCTGGAAACTGGCATGAGATGATGGGAGAAACTGCTCATGAAACTGTAGGAAAGGACTGGATAAAACAACTGAGGAAATTCAGCACTGCTGTTGTGGCTACCTTTTCTGTCATGGGCTCTCTAGGTGCTGGCTCTAACTATGAGATCTCACAGCTGGATTTAAGAGCAGTCAGATATTTGATTTTTAAAGCTTTTTTTGCTTTTAAAAAGAATGTGCCTTTCAATCCACTTAGCAGACCTTGTTATTTCTTCTTCGAGGCAATCAGAGCAACAAGTCTGAAATAACAAGTGGAAAGAGCATTTTAACAAACAGAAAAAGGCCAAGCAGCGCAAGCCATTAGTCCTGACAGTTTTAGTGCCATAGATACAAACAGTAATAAAGTTTTAGGAATATAGTAGTAGCATGCAGGCTTATTTTCAGAAATTACTTTGAATTATAATTACCTTAATGAACGTACAAACTAAGCAAAGGCATAGCATTATATAAGAAATGCCAGATGGGAACCATAATGAAATTTGCAGATGAAATCATTTAAGAGATAAAACAATAATCCCAAAGGTGAGTGCACTGAACTAATGACTTGTGTTTATGGAAAAGAGGTACGAACTCTCATATCCTAAATTACAAAAAAGGCTTTATGACTTTTTATCTGAATGTATCACTGATATGTACTTTAATTTTTTGGGTTTGTTTTTTTTTTCAGAAAACAGGTTCTATTGAGTTCTTATAGTGTGCATTTCTCTGTTGTATCTTACCATATATTCTGTGTTGTTTTCTTTCTCTCAGCTTAGCCTAGCTGAGTGTAAAAGAAAAAAAGTTAAAGTCAGTGAATATTAAGCAAATGCTCAAAGATATTTTGAAAAGGAGATTTTTAATTCACTTACAATTGCACCTTTATCCTTCTATTGACAGTTTAATTTAAGTGAGTAAAAGGAAAATTAACCAAATCACAAGCTGATTATGAATTAATTAAAGATCAAGAACAATAAAAAATATTCCATAAATACATCAAAAGTATTTAAGGAAATCAGAATTAGGTGTTGAACTGTTCACATAAGAATGCAATATGCTATATCTTTATATTATGAATTATATGCACCTGGTTTTGTGTCAGAGACATATACTTTAAACAGCTACAGCTTTAAACTTCTTTAATGTATGAGCATGCAACTCATTGTCTCATAAATCATACCTTAAAATGCATCTTGGCATTATTTTGGTATGCAAAGAAGGTAAAAGACACAGAAATCAAGAAAAAATTGACAGCTCTGGAGCCTTTAACCTGGCAGTCCCTCTACCTTAAGCAACGCTTTTTCACTCTTACAAGTTTTTGTAAGATCAGGACTTTAGTTTGGAATCTGAAAGAATCTGATTTTACAGGGGTAATTTTCAGTTCCCTTTTTGACTGCAGCCTCTAATTTACCTCTTCGAGAGCTGAGAGGTTTTTACTCGTAGGGCATAAGAAACATTGCATAAGAAACAAGACAAAGTATGAACCAAGAGGGAGTCATCTGCAGTCATCAGATAAGTTTCAGTTTGTCAGTGTCCTAAAACCCCTCAGAAAGTTTCCAGCATACCGAATGCACTCGAACCTTCCAGCACTCATTAGTGTTACCAAAGCCAAGCTCGAAAACACAGACCTTGAGAACTGCAAAGAAAAGCAGGCAGAAAATAGATACAAAATGCTCTGGAGCTCTAAAGAGAATAGTAAGGTTGCTGCCCACAAAAACTGGGTCCAAACAGACAAAAAAGATGAGGTTCAGTCACAGATCATGCTTGCCCCACCCAGGCGGCCCAGGTCAGACGTCGGAGGTGGCCGGTCCCAGCCTGATACCCCAGGCACCACATGAGGTCAGCCTGCAAGCTCGCCCAGGGGAAGGGGCAGGAGCAGGACTCAGATCCTAGCTAAAGAAAGTCCTCTGCATCAGCACTCCTCCTTTCTGAGGAGCAAACCCCACCTCTGCACAGGGTCTCCCCTACTGTTTGGCACCTCCACTCCCCCCCTCCCACCTTCTCCGCAATAGCAGGTGCGAGGAGCCAGTGGATCCCGGGGATCCTGGAAACACAGGCTGGAGACCTGGTGAGAAGGCAGCTGACTCTTTGGTGGGGAATTAGAGGAGGGGAGACCTGAGAGGTCTGACAGCATCCGTGGAAAGGGAACGTGAAGGTGCATATCACCAACTTCTACTTAGAAGGCGACACAGGGAAGACCCCAGGAGAAGTGCTGAGGGCATCCAAGCAGCACACTGATTCAGCATGTGCCATGGCAGGCCTCCCTTCTTGAAGGGGAGACCTGAATCATAGCTTTCTTGGAAGCACACACGAGAAATGCAGTGGCACAAACACCACCTGCTCTACCCAGGAATTGCCTTGATAGGTGTCAACTGTTACATTGCCCGTATTCTAAAATTTTTTAAACTCAATTCAGTGACTTAAACTGAATCAGAACAACAGAGAAAACGTTATCAAGTGAGAAAGCTTTGTTTACAAAGCTCCACTCTGACCATCAGCAGCCCAGCTGCCCTACCAGTGACTCTGATCCCCTCTCCCTGCTGTGAGTGAACCTCTGAAACTCTTTCACCCTCAAGGCAGAGGAACCAAATGCACTTCCTCCTGTTTCATATGCTCATCACTGTTACACTCAAAGTCTTGCTATAGGCAGAAGGGAATGCATCGCCTAGCTCACTGGCTGGTCCAGCTTGATATTCACTGCCAATCACATGCTGACACACGTACCCATGCACTATGCACACATTCTGGTCTCTCCAGTCACTGGCACCTCGGACACACAGATGCCTCTGACCCACGGTCTGACTCCAGTGGGCTGCACTCAGACCCCAAACACGCACATGCACAGAGAACAGAGAGCCCACACCAAGCAAAGAGAAATGGAGTTTAATGAGATGACAGGACAGACCACGCTGACTGGGCACAGGGCACGGCCAGACAAACGTATCGACCAGTAAACTGTTCACAGGCAGCTGGCCCCTTTTATCCCCTTATCCCTGTATTTTCTCATGCTTGTTTTTCCCAATACACTTCAATCCCTCCTTTTCCCCACCTTTCCTCCCTTAAGCATCCCACAATAAGTCTTGCACAGGCCCAGAGTGCTCCTCTTGGTATCCCATCATAAGCCCCATCCCGCAGGGCAGGGACGCCCCAGTCTGTGCAGTGCCCTGGAGGGCCACCCCCAGGGACGCACAGTGCTGGGTCTCACCAGGCCTGTGGGGCTGATGGTCTCCACGACAGCCCTGGGGGGCCGGGGCTTGTGTCTCAGAGCTGGGGCTCCCCCGCTGCCCTCTGCCTCTGCCCTCCTCTGCGTGGGGAGGGGTGAGCCTTTAGCACATACCCCAGCACCAGTACCACCAATGGGAAGTATTTTGACTGCTGCTGAGTCAAAACAGGTAGGTGCCGTGCGGTCATTGATTCTTCTGTTCTTACATAGCAGAAAGGAAAAGAAAAGGAAAAAAAAAAGAAAAGGGGAAAAGGGGGAAAAGGAGGAAAAGAGGAGGAAAAGAGGAAATAGAAAGGAAGAAAAAAGAAAAAAAAAGGCTGACAGCACTTTCTCTGCTACAGAAAATGATGCTTAAAAGTGGAAAAAGGAGGAGAGAGTGGAAGGACCTGTCATTGGTCCAGATGCATCCCCACAAACTGGAATCCCTTGGCAGTACTGGTGAGGCAGCCAGGCACAGCTAACTGCTAGCACTGCACCAGTGCCCCTAGGTAAAAGGGTCTCATATGGCACCACACCACTGGTCCAGCTATGGAGTGAAGATGGAAGTCTGCAAGGGCATCCATGAAAAATTCTTATCCTTAGTCTCCTGTGTCCAGGTCCCAGTCAAACTGGCTCCCCAGTCCATGCTCCTTTACATGGCAGGATATACCCACAAGCACCACCTTGCTGAGGTGGAAGAATGGAGCTAAGCCTAACCGTACGGAGAGGCAGAAAGGAGCAGGTGCTTCCTTGACTCTTTTCCAGGGTATATCAGAAGGGGGTGCTCAGGGATTTTGACCCAATGCTAACCAGAAAAAGGATAAGGAGACTCAGCAGCAAGGCCAGGCCCACTCTGAGGAACAGAAGTACTGCTATTTAGTGAAGATTTGGCTACAGCCTAGCCTCTGAGCCTCAAGGCTTGTTCCCCTACAACCTTCCTGGTTGTGAAAGGGCACCCAATGGAAGTCATGCTGCCAGCTGTACTAAAAAAATGCTTCAAATACATGTTGGACAGGGAACAAATGGAGAGAATAGCAGCCAGATGATTCAATGCTGGCTGCACATCTTTTCTCAGCTGCCAATAGCACAGTGTCTGAGTCAATGGGCTGCAACAGCCTGTCTTGTAAATAATCCTCCACCTTTTTTCTCTGGTGCAGAACTCCTCAAAGCAAAAAAAGAGACAGTATAAACCAGTCCATAGTCCTCTCTCCCTTGCAACAAACAAGACTATTCTTACTACCTCCTTTGTCATCCATGATGGCATGCCTTTGTGTTGCAGCACTGCATCAGGCTGTCAATGTCCTCTTGAATTATTCTGGACAATGATTTAAGGTGTCATGATGGATTGCCATTAGAAGCTTTTTAATGGAATCATCTACATATCAGTATTCCCTCCTGAGAGGAAAGAAATAATGATAATTTTGAATCCAAGGTCTGGATAAGATGCTACTGATAAGGTTCCCTAGTGCTTTAGAGATGGCAAGATACAGCCTACTCTTTTGAATAACTCACAATGCAGATTTCTTCTTCTCCATGGCACAAGCAGCCAAACCTCCAAGAGGTGGGGAAGATGCACTCTTACAACAACTGTCATGGCAACATTGTCCTTGGATTCATATTTTTGCTTCCTCTGAAAAAGCCTTTTAGGTAACTTGTCTTCTACTGCTAAAACGAGCTAATATAATTGAAAAGCAGTCATAGCATCCAGTGCAACTCTCTAGAGCAGGATTCAGCTGCAAGGTATGCCTGGGTATCACTCCTCATCAGGGAGCAGCAAGAGGGGCCTGCTCCCTAAGGAAAGGTGCGCCAAGAGCCAAATGGAGCCCAGGGGCAGCCAGGGCCCATCCCACAATATCCAATCAGAACAGACAGAGAGACAGTGGCCAGGTCCAACCAAGAGTCCAGGTGATAAAGCAATTATCACAGTGATGAGGCAAGGCCAAGGCCATCCATGGTTTAAGATCCAGATCAAGGGGCTGCCTGATCAGGCAGGGCAAAGCTGTAGCTGAGCTGGAGACCAGCACTCCTCCAGTATAACTCAGGCAGGGAATGAAGCCCCAAAACTGGGCTTAAACAATGCTCCTGGCCTATGGGGGTGGCTGGAGGTCTCAGGTGAGGCTGATCAAGGCCACTAAGACTCATTGATGCACCTAGACTCCTGACACCCTTGGCCTCCAGCTGCCACTTGGGAAAGGTGGTGCCCTCTCAGAAAGCCAGTGTTGTATCTGTAGCTTCACATGCATGTCTTAGGTATCCTGTGGGTCTTCAGATGTTACTGGCCACCTACATGTAGCCAGCTGAGTTAAACCTGTCAATGGATGGGATTCACCTGCAGATTAAGATATCAAAACCCACATATCACACACACATGCTAAGTTTTAAACTGTTGCTGTGTCAGTGGCCTTCTAGGACTTGATTCATTTGCCTAATAAGAAGGATCTAGTGCCATTTGAGAAGCTTTTGGGTATTCAGGGCATATCTAGGTTATCTCTACATGACTGACAGATATGACAGGAGGAGTGACATGAGACTCAAAGACCTTTTGGAACAAATACTGCAGGAGGCCAGGCAGGATACTTTGGGGAACCTTAATGATAGGACATTCATGTTTAGACAGTCAAATCATAAGTTATTACTGTCAATGTAATCTAAAGAGCTCTTTGGACAACCAGGTGTCAGGTGTTTACATTAACGTGGTCTGAATAGTGGTTTTAATTTTACTGACTAGACCTCCATTGCTCATACTATCTTAGGTGTGAATTTTGAGCTAAATCCTAACAAATCCATGACCACCTTCCTCTTGAGTTAGCCCTCAGAGGCACATTTGCTCTACAGTTGTGTTTGACAGTACAATGTCTTGGCTCTCTGGGATTGCAGCCCAGGCTGATCTTGCCTTGGCATAACTGAAGAGAGAAGCACAATTGTTCCCAGAATTAATTTTTAAATGTTTCCACATCTAGGAGCCAGATAAACACAAAATTCTCACAGGAGGACAACATTGTGAGGAGTGACAACTGATTTTGCATGTCTCAGAGTTCAGAGGTGCACCACTCTGGAACGGTGCAGTGTTCAAAACTCACTAAAAGCAGCCACCTTCTGAAAACCCCCTCCTTTAAGGCATTGCAAGTCAGAACCTAAAAAATGCTGTGCAAATGAAGCATTAGGTCGACATTGCCTTAAAGAACCTGGTTTAAGCCATCCCAGCATATCTTCAGTTTCAAGAATACTTCGATGTTATATTTCAACCACTGAAACACTTCCCAGAAACTTACAGTTTTTACAATAATTATGTCATTGTGGATGTTATGTTAATTCTCTTCGCCTTCAGAAGACTCTAATTATCTTTGGTTTTTATTTAAAGATATATTATCACCCATGTCCCAGGACATACTTTTGATTTACTTTTTATCAATTGAATTTTCTCTTTTCAATTTATCCAAAAGTGTATGTGAGCATTTCATAATTGTTTTTCATTTCATTTTAAGTTCTGCCAGTTCAAATTGTCTCCAAGCACTTAATTAAATTTCATTCTCAGGAGACAGTTATTCCATCTAGATTTTGTAATAGTTTATCATATAGTTTATAATAGATTTGATAACAGTTATTTAAATGCATGGGGCTGTGCAATTTCCCTTAGAAATATGACTCACAAACTTTTATCTCCCATAGTTTCAAAGTAAGTTTTTTCTAGCTGTCACAAAAATAGGCTGACTAGATTTCAAATACATGGGAGGAGGTACAGTTATGTGGGGAGCACTAAAACCAGACTTAAGCTCAATTTCTGTTCAAAACCCACCAAGAACCTCGCTCACAGGAGGCAGGTAAGATGCCTGCAGGATGCTTTGCTGGAGGGTTTCTCTCATCCTGGGGGGGATACACTAAGCACCACGCTTAAGGTTGAGCTCTCTCCTCTCCCCACGGGTGGGAACCCTCGCTGCCAGGGCAGTCCCTTAGCACAGAAGAGGGCTGTATGTCTTACCTGGTTCCCCAAGGAACAGGTAAGTGTGTTTGCAGCTTTGAAGCACTTTGACGGTGGTGATTAGAAAGACCTGTTCTTTCATATCCTGTGACTTATACGTTAGGACACATTTCTTTGGTACAGGTTCCAGTTGTTTTAGGGAAAGAAAGTGTCTAGAAAACCTACTGGCTAAAGGAGACTTTTATTTCAGATTAAGTTCTTTGGAGAGTAAACCATACATGGGGTAGTCAGTAGATTTTAACATTAGCTCTGCATTGCAGAGCAGATTTTCCTACCTGAAACTGGAATGCAAAAACGTAAGTAATGTTGGCTGTACACTCTCAAACTTCCATTAAGAAACTTTTATTTTAAAAAAAATAAAATATCTAAATACTAACTGCGAAGAAGTAGCTATCAGAAAACATTTCAATATGCTTTCTCAGCTGTCTGTAAATTATTTACATCGGGCTTTTATCCAGCCCAGCTGAATCTGCAGAATTAATGGTATTATCAGAAAGGAAAATAAAGTATTAAGAAAAACTATATCTGTATCATGCCCGGAAAAAAAGTTAAAGGAAATCACTACTCCACTGAACAATACCTGAGAGAAAATGCATCGTTCAATGCACTGTCTCACAACCTACAGTAACCTGGCATGAGATAGTAAAATCAGGCAATGGGTGTCTTACAACAGTTCTGCTAATTTTGGATGAGCCAATATTTTGGGACCATAGTTTTTGTCTCTGAGCTTTGAGGAGGCAGGCGGGTCCACCACAAAAGCAGTATGTGCCTTTCAGGATTTGTCCTCCTGAGCTCCTCACCCCATTTATAACCCCTCGCTGCGGGGCAGGTGTTAGTGTGGTGTGGAGGGCACTGCAGGGAAAATGCAGCTTCTTTAATTTTACTGCGGTTTCAGAAAATGTCCTGCTGCATGGCCATGGACAAGTTAATCTTTCATGTCACACTAGATGGCCGGATCCTTCAAGCACTAATTACACTTGAAAGGTATCAATTTATCACCTACTCAGCACAGTGAGCCTCTCGCTTCGCCTGGAGTTTCTAGACAGAATTTAGCTTCCCAAATTATAAGCCTAAGGTTTCATTTCAGCCAGCTGTTGTTGGAGTGGAAAGGGATTCAAATATTCAGTTCAGGACTGTCTGGAAGCAAGCATCCACTATCCCTTCTCCTGCCTCCAGAGAATTTTTGTGGTCACTAAATTTCTTCCAGTGTTACTGGAAAATTATTATAGAAATATTGGAACATCAGAAATATTTTGCCTCTTATATAAGTGGAGACTTAAAATGGTTTAAACGGATTAAATCCCATTTATGTCCGGAGCCCACTGCTTCCTGATGGCTAAGCCTTTCTGGAACCACTTAGGTAGAACTTAGGCTGTAAAAATATGAGTCTTCACAAGAAATTTATTTGGGGACAAGGAAATGTCAAGTCCAAATCTGGGGAGCCAAGGCAGCAGTACATACACAGGTTATGTAATTTAGTAACTTAAACAGTATTTTATGAAATAGTCAGCTTTTTTTATTATATTTCTCCTCTTTCCAGAATCTTCCAAACTACCCTCATAGGCTGTGTAAAGAGATAGCATAATCCCAAGATAATGAAGTTTCCAAAAACAAGGAAATCTCCAATCCCTAGAAAACTTTGTGTTGTCCTGCAATAAATTACATCCAGCTGTTTGAAGCGGTGAGTAACAAAACTATTATAGGAAGGCATTCAATCCTCCTACTGCTTTCTACAACTTCTAAAATATTTTTTAATCATCTGCGTCCAGTTAATATACAGTAGAGAAAGATTTAAGAACCAGCAAGATTTTTCCATCTCTGCCTCACCAATTTCTGATGTACTATGGCAACTCCCAATAGTCACTGGAGGAATTCTGGGTAAAAGTGTTATGCATAAGGGCATGTTGTAACCTTGTATCTTGTAATATTCCTCCTGTTTAACAACAGGTGAAGAAAAAACCTTTAATCTCCAGCACCTCTGGATACACCATTGAAGATATTTTCCCATTTTTTAATATTTTCAGTGTTGCTTATGAAAAAACCCTGAAGAAACCTGAGATGGCATTTCATACATCAAACAAAATAAAATATTAAGTTTAATTAAATATCACACTGAAATGTATATGGTCCAGTTCCTGTTGGTACACTGATTAAAACTCCCGTCACTTGAAGCTATGCAGATTTTGTTAGGCGTGGAGCGTCTTTGATGCCTAAAACTACCAGTAAGGCTCAAAGCCAGAGAGGTCTGGCTTCCTGATTTTTTTTTCTCTTTTTTTTAGGGGGGAGTTCCCCACTTCTTGCCCACTCCCTGAGCTAAGCCTGTCCTCTCTGTTGCTACTCACAGTCCTTCTTGGTATTCGCTTGGTAGCACAGCTTTATCTGCAATATACATAGTCAGTAATCCTGCTCCTCTCTGTGCCAAGTTTGAATTATAACAAAAGCATGTTCATCCAGTTTTCACACTGAAACTTTACAAAATATAATTAACAAGTTTTATTGCACAGTTGCTCTTAAGTAGATCTTGACAAACATTATTAAACTAATTGGCAACACAGATTTCTCATTCAAGTGCACAGGAAGATAACTACCAAAGTGATAATATGTTAAGTTTGCTGTCCACAGGGAGTTTTCAAGAGCAAGCCTGAGTCATTTCTATAGTCTGAGCTATTCTAAACCAATGATGACATCTGTGTGCAATGACATTCATAAGACTGTCAGTCAGGATAAATATCCTTCAATGCAAACACGACAAATTAGGATTGTTAGTGGTAAAGTTGTGTTAAAAGAAGTTATGATCATTTACTAAATATCACATTATTTTTAAAACTTCTTATCTGTACCAAAGCTAAACCAGGTATCTGATCTTATTTTGCTCACCTTGCAATGCTTGTATGTGGAAATAAGAGTGTCTGGCATGGGCTTTAAGAATAGCAGAGGAGACACAGAGCTTTGGGGGTTTCTCCTGGGTTGAAGAAACCACCATGCAGACAGCTGGAGCCATCCAGCACAGGCAGGAGACTTCCCAACGAGCCAGGGCCGCAAAAGCTTTTTGATTACTGTATAGGACTCAGGCATACTAAGACACCAAAGTCAAAACCTGAAACCTTCAAAATTACTGAGCCAGCTCTCTTTCAGGAAGAACACATCATCATCTTACACACTGAGGAATAACAGTTCAAAGGCATCACCTTCTTGCCATGGAGAGTTTGGGGAACTGCTGCCAAGCACAATGTGCGAATTGGATCCCAATGCACTAATCGTCACAGGGAGAAACGTACAGGGAGATCCAGCAGGGCTATGGTTTCCACGATGGAGGGCTGGTTCTCAGGAGTTAGTCTTGAGTCCACTTAAATCAATAGGAGGTTGTGTCAGTGATGAGAGTGGGGACAGAGGTACACCCTGTCACAAGTTATGGTACACCCTGTCACAAGTTATTGTACACCCTCTCACAAGTTATGGGAACAAGTAATTTCAATCTCCTTGTCCTCTGCATCTCAAAGTTCAGTTACAGACTTGCTGGGAGGAGGAGCAGTGCTGCTCTCCCTGCAGTTCCCACTCCTTTCCTCTCTTCCCTAAGCACAGGGTAAAGGAAACAGGCAGGACCAGACTGCAGCAGTGCACAGGAGATGGGAAAAATGGCGAAGCTTGGGCAGGTCCTCGTGACTGTGGTGCCACGGGTAGTCCTGCTGTCCCCAAGCCTGTCCTTCTGCAGGGTCAGATTCAGCAGCATGGTGAACTTCAGCCCTGCAGAGGGCAACATGGTAATCCCTCACTGGGGTACATACTTGTAGGGCAGGGCATCCACTAGACTTCTCCCAGATAATTCCCACATGGAAGAGGTGGTGTGTTCAGGTTGGGTATAGGGCTCAGACAGCCCGAGGTTGGCTATTTGTTAGGTGTGAGCCATTCCATATTCTAAGTTTCTTCCATGGGTTTGAAAACTGAACTGAATGGAAATGCAATTGGATGTGATTTCAAGTTGCAATTGGAAAGGGTGCTAGATAATCTCGCCTAGGCTCCCTTTCCCACAAAGGGTTGGATCAGATGATCTTTGGAGGTCCCTTCCAACCTGGGCTGTTCTATGATTCTATGAGGTTTCAACTTAGCCTTCTTTGTAAGGAAAACATACATTCTTTGGACTCAGGAGACTAATTAAAAATATTTAATTGCAGAGATCCTTATCACCTCATATAGTATAACTTGTTTTATTAAAAAAATAAATTAAGCATATGCTAGAAATATAAGTCAAAATAATATATCAAGGAAAAATATATTTCAGGTCATCTGTGATGTTATGAAAACTAGAAAATTTCTTCCTACAGTGATAGTTTTTGTAATGTAGAAAGAAAAGGACATGCTGTTACAGTTTTTCAGTTGTAGTATAAACTTTTAGGCCTATCTGAAATAGCATCTTTTTTTCAGCTCCGCTTGGGTAACTTCATGTTTTCTCAGAACCTGATTCTCCACATAAAAATTGTGGTTTATGAAAAAAAAAAGCTAAAATCTGACACACAAAAGTACCATGTATGGAATTCAAATGTTCCCTGATGCCCAAGTATAAATGGTATAAATCCATCTTGTTAAATTGCTCATGTTGTCATTGCGTCTTGTGTCTGGAACTGAATGTCCACTGGAACAGTGGAATCACACTGCCAAGGGCAGAAACTGTCCTTCTGAACCTCTCCTTCACAGTCAGGTTTCTCTGCCCTCTTCCTTGCTTTCAACTACTATAAGACAGAAGACAATCATTGGCAGTTTGAAGGATTTTTTTTTAAGAATTTAAGAGTTATATTTCTCTAACTCCCCAGTTTTGTTTGGGACAGCAGGGAGGAAACACTAATAGATTAGGTAAAACGTTATGAAGAATTTCTCACTTCACTAAATGAAGAAAAGTTAGGGATGATTACCAGAAGGCATTTCATTGCAGATATGTGATTTTCCAACTGTATTAGCCCTAGGCAATAACTAGTTAAATTGCCACTTTAGTAAGAAATATTAACTATTTTCTTTTCTATCATTTGCTTTTATTTTGCTTTTAGCTACTCAGCTCCAAACACTGTTTATTAATAGTGTTTGCACTGGAGATACGTGCAACAGGTAACACTTGTACAGTCTCTTTTTCTCCTCTGAGTGCTTTACCAAAAAGTAATATTTGATGCATATCTCTAGTAACATCCTGAAAGCCAGAAGATGACTTCTGCTAGTAGTGATTTACTCTTGTGTAAAAAAAAAACAACTATTGACAACTGAAAGCATATTTTAACAACTTACATTTCAATATTGTAAGACCCTCTATAAGTTTCTGACAAAAAACCCCATAGCTACAGGGCCTACCTTGGAGTGGCACATTGTTTTATTTCTCTTCCTGCTTTTTCTTTCTTTCCTCTGGAGGGCAACTGCTACAAAATCCAGCTACTTTATTCTGTACTTAAATGAGTGAAATTAAACACAAATATGTTAGCTGATTATTAAAAATCCTCTTTTAAAATCCTGTCCAATTACTATAGGTTTCTAGCATCTCTTGTCCAGTAAAAAATAACTGATTTTTGATGAGAAAGGTAAGACCACATCAATAGCACTCATCATGGACAATCAGAAGCTATACAACTATAAGCATACTAGAAGACAGGTTCTTCCAATTCTTTCTTAAGGGAACAGCATTTATCTCACTGATCAATAACTGACACATGAACATGAGCTGTGGGTAATGTTTCTAGAACTTTTGGCAGCCTTTGAAGCAGTTGTCCATCTAGTTACGCATTTCTGGATAAAATCATACCAAATAGGTTCCCCTCCATTTCTGCAGAACTACTGTGTCCTGCAAGTATTTCAATGACTGCTCAGTGAGTTCTGAATGCAGAGAAGTAGTTAATAAAAGATGACACTTCTGCTGCCTTCTGTTACATTGGTGCATGTGGCTTGATTGAAATTCAAGAGTCTCATACCCAGTTTCACAACACACAAACCAGCCAGGGAGAGTCTGGTCACCTCCAAGACAGACTTTCAATCTCTGACCATCCAGAAAATTCGCAGACACTAGAGGAAACACTAGTGGAACTGCAGGACACCAGGAGGTGTCTCTACAGATTGTTCAGGGTCTTTTAGAAATATGACCACTTTCAAGATTGCATTCTGAGAAGCACTTAGCCCAAGTCTGAAGCCTCAAGCACCATCTAGTCTACTGAGGGACAGTGTGGGGTTTTTTTCCTTCAGCATAGATGAAGATTAGGGACAAGGTCTGGATAATTATTTCTCTATTTATGTCATTTGAGAAGAAAAAATACAAAGCAGTCATGTAGCATCACTGTGTACATTATGGATATACAGGTATATGTATATATCTGTCTGTCTGCACTGATTAAAAAACAACATCATTGATGTTTATAACTTCAAGTTATAAACTTTCAGTCCATTTGCGATAGCTATCACAGCTAGATAGCCTCATTGAAACAGAAATAACAAATCACAAGCGTAAACCTGGGCCATAAGCAGTAGTTTTTTCAAATAGTACTCTAATCCATGACCACACTTCATATGTTCTGTAAGACCTTCTTAACGGTAATCTCAGTATTGTATTTGACTTGTATTATTTTCTCATAAAAATAAGTTGGATTTGCAGGGGCTTTCCATTTAGGTAAAATTACACTCACTGAACCAAATCAAAACCAAAAGCATATTTTAAAATAAAAAATTAGTAAGTGAAGATTTACCACAAATTAACAACACAATTTCTGAATGCTTATGTTATTTGAATTGTAAGTACTGGCTAATACAATTAAAATATGTAGCAGTATTTGCTTGGCAATGTGTTAATAGCCACGTTCTTATGCTCAGGTACAACTGGCAGCTGTTCAGCAGTCTCAGGAGCATTAAAGAGAAAAAAATCATCCCTAACACAAGCGTCTTAATGTATTTAGACACAAAGGGCCCTTCACATGCAAAACACGAAAGTTATTAGTTTCCTTATAATTAATACGGGGATATGAACATTCAGTGATAAATTTACTGTTAGCATGCATCTTCACATCTTTCTAAAACCACAACTACACATTCAGCTCTTTCTGGCCATGTATAATAGTCACCACACCAGGTTTTCAGCTGGATCAGCTGATGTAATTCCACGGAGATGAACGCTGCTTCTCCAGCTGGCATCAGGTAAGGACGGACAAACAGTGGTTTCTCCTTAGCGCACAGTTACAGAGCCAATGGTAATTCACACTGCAGCTTTCATGTGAAAACAAATTCCACAGTAAGGCAGTTAGTAATTGATAAAAATTTGGTATCCGTTGAAAATGATCCCATGAGGGTGGCAAAGTATTCAGCAGTGCTTGCTCTGCAAGACAGTGCCAAGGGAGAGCAGATGTGAAGGTGCTGGATTTGAGGTGCTGGAGCGTGTCCTGAGGTGCTGGAGCGTGTCCAGAGAAGGGCAACGAAGCTGGTGAAGGGCCTGGAGCACAAGTCTTATGAGGAGTGACTGAGGGAACTGGGGCTGTTTAGCCTGGAGAAGAGGAGGCTGAGGGGAGACCTCATCGCGCTCTACAACTACCTGAAAGGAGGTTGTAGCGAGGTGGGGGTTGGTCTCTTCTCCCAAGTAACAAGCGATAGGACGAGAGGAAATGGCCTCAAGTTGCGCCAGGGGAGGTTTAGACTGGACATTAGGAAAAACTTCTTCACTGAAAGAGTGGTCAGGCCTTGGAACAGGCTGCCCCGGGGAGGGGTAGAGGCGCCATCCCTGGAAGTATTTAAAAGACGTGTAGATGAGGCGCTTAGGGACATGGTTTAGTGCACATGGTGGAGTTGGGTTAATGGTTGGACTCGATGATCTTGGAGGTCTTTTCCAACCTTAATGATTCTATGATTCTATGATTCTATGATTAAAGTCCTTAAAGGATGGCAAAGAACACCCAGCTTCTGCATGTGGGAGCTCTCTGCTGTAACTGGAGCATCTGTATTTTAGGGTGGTCTAAGCTAGTAACGAGCCAGTAACAAACTGGCAATAAGCTGTGATTGCTAGGTGCCCTTTTCTGTTCTCTTAAGTTTTAGATTGCACATAGCTTCAGTATTGGATAAAATATATTTTACTAAATATAGGAAATGTGCCCATGTTATGATTACAACGCTGATAACCACCCTTTGTCCCCTATCCCAGGAACATGAGCAGGACATGGGGTTAGGGCCATCCGAAACAGGGAGAAAAGAGCAGGCTGGTGGGGTTTGTGGGGACAAGGAGGAGCATGGCCAGGCAGAAGGTTTGGAGCCCTGTGCAGGGAGCTCCATGGATGAGGCAGTGGAGCCAGGCATGCCAGGTGGTGTCAGGACGAGGAAGGAGGAGACACAGTGTTCAGGTACCTGGCTGAGGATAAGGACTGTTTCAGCAGTAGGAAGCAGAGCTGGGCTGTTTGCAGGTTCCTGGGGAGTCTTTGCAACTACAGATCTGTGCTGCCAGCAGAACTCCTTTCCTGTGCACGCACAAGGATGAGTTGGCCCCAGCAAGTGCTCATTACAGCTGTACCTGTGTGCTCTGAAAGCTGATTTGAAAGAGTCTCCTGTACGTTCATGAAAAAGCATGCAACTACTATTAGTATTAATAATAGAGGGGGGAAATTCTGGCAATGTTTATGGAAGAAAACCCACTGACTTTAGCAGGTTTTCCAGTCTGGCCAAAACCTGATGTTCCAATCAGTGCAAATATTCCTGTGAAAGAAGAGACAGTTCAGATCGGGCCCAAGGGAACAGGGGAGCTTGTGGATCCTCATATTAATTATTATAAGCAACCAGTCATTACTATGGAATAAACACGGCGATGAATACAAGAGCCAGGATGAGACATCTTTATGAATACAGGATCCCTATTTTGAAAAGTGCTGAAGACTTCTGCTTTAATAATGTTTGTTTGTATTTCATATTATGGTTGCATACGAAGGATGCTACAGTCCAACAGGCAAATCCTACTTCTGATCTTCTTACCACACTTAATAGAATGTTGATATATTTTATCTGTGTATTATGATCAAACCGGTTATCCACATTAACTCAATAGGGAATGACAATGATTCAGCCTGCTGGATCTAGTTTGTGAGAAATAACCTTTTCATGGATCTTACAAAACAGATGGCCTCCCTCCCTCTACAACAGTTTTCATACTTGCCTTACCTATAGACACATTGTTTTTCCACTCATAATAAAAGTAATATTTTTCAAAAGACAAAAGATATACAAAAAAAAAAATTAACTATGATTTATCAAAGAAATAACTGGGATATGTGCCTTTTTTAATTGGTTCTTGTCAATACTTTAAAGACAGCTCTAGTCATAATTATCTACGGTATAATAATTGTTTTCTTGTAAAGCACAGTGTATGACTATTTAATAGTTAACACTGAAATTTGATCTTTAATAATACTAGTTTGCATATTGATGAATAAAAATATTACTTCATTTCTTAAAATGTAAAATTAATGTTAGAAACAGTTTTTCTCCATACTCCCTTAAATCCCATTGAATTCCTAGTTGGAATATTTTATATATGTTTTGGGATAAACATCAAAATATTTTACACTATTATGTATAACTTACAGTAATCATTTTTAATATTATATAAATAGCTTTTGCATAGGTTTTATATATAGATTATATATAAATAGCTTTTGCAGAAGTTTTTCTGTTGATACGGCTATTGTCTTCACAATGGATTTAAATACTCTCCCTCCTATTATATTAACCTTTTAAATTATTTAATTGGCTATGCCACAGTATACCCATATACAAAACTGTGAGCATTTTCTCTCAATACCTTTAATGAATAATGTCTTTTTAAAATTTTTAACTCTGATTAAACATTCACGTGTTTAGTTATCATACAAGACTTGAGCTGCAATCTCTGAAGTTTACTATCCTTTTGTAGGAGTCCGTGAAAGAAAAATTCCTTCTGCAATCATCCTAAGAGTTTTCACTGCTGCATTATTTCTATTTCTCACCAAACCAAAGAGGTATCACAAATACATATATAGAGAGATTTCGAATTAGGCCAAATCTCAGTGTGAATATCTTTCTCAGTGCAGCACCAGGCTTTTGTTTTCAGGTATTTACTCCCAAAATGGAAACATTTCCATTATTATGTTTTTAAAGTGAAATAGTATTTCTTCTACAAATTTTTATCAGCTGAAAGCCTTTAGCCATTCTTTCTTTGTCATTTGTTCTTTTTTTGTGCTGACAGTCTTCAACCTCTTGCTTAAAGCTATGCTGGGCCACATCAAAAAAAGTGTTCAGGTACATAAAGTAGATTCCAGTAGCAAAACTCTGATCTGAAAAAACAGACATTAAACATACGCCAGACTGTAGAGGTGCCCAAAATCAGTATGAGCACATGAAAGGCTTCCCAGGCTATAAACCACAGGGAGAGAAATGCCTTCCTTAAACACTGATTAGTGCTCAACTTCTGGGGAGCAACAGGATTTCAGATGTTCCCCCATAGTCAGCGTTTCCGACCAGCTGCTCCCTGCTCAGCACACAGGCTGCTGAAATGCTCATCTGTCCCCAGGCAGTGGGGTCCCCACCAGGGAAGCAAAATCTCCGTGCTTTAGCCAGATCCTTCTGCCAGCCCTGGCAGCTGTGCTGACAGAAAGCAGGCAGCAGCATGGGACAAGGGAGGAAGCTGTTAGAGCGAGGACTACCAAAAATGTCTTGAAATCCCGGAAGATTTTATATATGTGTTTCTATTCTTTCATACAGATACCTATATTTTATAGGTACCTAAACTTTAGTTGCCTAATAGGACCTGTACACCACTCTGGACACATAAAAGTGCTGTAGAGCAGGGACAATAATTTTCCTTTTTTTTTTTTTTTTTCAATATAAGGGCTTTTCTTATGGAAGAACTTCATTCACATTACCGTAATAAAGAATATGCCAAAGGTGGCTGGAGCAGGTTTCGCTACAACTCTCCTTCCATAGGAATACCCAGAGCTATAAGGCATCTCAAAGCAGCAAGAGGGTTTTGGGTTCACTGAAATGCAGGGACAATAAAGCAATACGAAAAACAAAGCAAAGGGATAGAAAGCATGGTGGGAAATCACATGAAAATCTGATATACTTAAAGGAGAAATGTGATGTTTCAGCCAGTCCTTACACTAGAGTTATTAGAAACACTCAAACCTCGGGGCATCTAACCTGGGCAGACCAAGAGGAAGCAACAAGCTTCACACAGTCCCTTGGGGGAGAAACAACGGACCCACGCTCAAATTTTGTGTGGAAAATCAAGCCAATTATTCTTAGTCATCAGGTTTTTATGTTGAGACTATGCTGCCTGTGTGAAATTGCATGAGTTGCAGGTTTAAAGCAATAAAGCTTAGGTCAAGCTGTATTAATATTTCAGAAGGTCACCTGGCAACATTCACTACTCTTTACACCTCATTTTAATTTAATTCTGGACCTTATGGTGGACGAATTTTATAACATGGCTGAGGAGCTGGAATAGCTGATGTATAATTTCTGCCAGCTAAAAGCAATATCAAAGCCATTCCATTTTTAATAACTGTGGTATATTTAATAAATCATCAACCAGTATAGGACCAAGGATATTATAAAAAGTAGAGCTACATGTATTGTCTATCCATGCAGACACTGGTTTGCTTAATGTATTATAGTTAGGATTTCCTTGTACATTTTAAAAGAACAGAATGATGTTTTTTATCCAACTACCAGAATGTTTTATTGGAGGTACCAAACAACCTTGACTCTGCCCTGTAGTAACACCTAGATGAAATAAAGATGAACAAAATTTCTCCTTAAAAATCAGTGTCAGCAGGGAAACCTTCTTTCAGGTCCTCGCTCCAGGGACTGCTAATGCATATTGCATGAAACAATCAGAGAATAAAAGAAAAAAAAAAGCAGAAAGTGGAATTCTAGACAGCCCCATTCCTCTTCCAAAGGGAAAATATGTATCACCAGCTCCAGAACCGTGCTTCTTCCCACCAACTTCAAAAGGCTGAATGTGGACAAGGCCCAGCTCCATGTCCACCAGTTTCTGCTTTGCCTGGATGACGAGGTTGATACCTTGGACAGGAAAATCTTTTTATATCTGAGAGGAATCCAGCTTTTCAGCTTTGTAAGGACACTCATACTTTATGAGAAAAAGATAGGCACCATCACAACAGTGTTTGTTTCTTCTTTCCAGTTATTGGTTTTGCAAACCAGAATTGGCTTAGAGTTAACTGAAGCAGTTGTCAGTTTTGTGTCTTGAAAGGCTTAGAAGGAACCCCTGGGCTGGAAGGGGGAAGATGTCCTGGACTGGGGACACAGCGGGGAAGGGTGTATTGTGGCCATAGCTATTCTCTGGACACACCCTTAAGCCTGCCCCTCTTTAATCGTTGTCCTTACATCTTAAACTGCCAAACTGCAACACAGCCCAGCCAAGAGACAGTCACATGCTTATATCCGAGTGATGACTTTGCTTTCCCCACAAACATGCCTCATCCCCAAGAGTGGCCTTGGGCCGTGAGTTCCTCTATCTTCATCCACAGCAATGATAACTACAGAAGATGATTGTGTCCTCTCCATCACAGACTACAGGGACCGTGAACCTCGTTTTCAGTTGTCTAATGCTCTGCATTCACTGCATGGAAGTGCCTAAATTGGGTTTCTGAATCTCAGCCCCCATGCCAGCTTACCAAAGAAGGCAAGCTCAATCTTTCAGAAGAGAAAAGACTGAAGTTTGGGGAGGGATTGATTCCTCTAAAGATGGTCAAAAGTCCAGGTTTTCCATTCCTTGGAAAATTCTGGAAAAAAGTTGTTCTGGTTTAGAATGAAAAAATACCCTGTATTTTATAAGCACCCATGATGGAAAAATTCCCTTCCAATCAGACTCAGATTTGTATCTCCCATCCTGAGGAGCATGTAAAACAAGGTATAGATTCTTCATTAATTGCAGTTCTGCGATTTTTTTTGCAAAAATAATGTATCACTGGACTAGAGATGGATGCAAGACAAGGGAGTTGTAACCCAGTGATTATGACTCTTAATGGTGATAGTGAGGCAATGAAAAGCTGCAGATTGTAAAGACAGCAGGAAAAAGTTGCATTTTTATCCCGTACTCTATTTAGCTTCCTTCCATTTTGCTTGAAATCTTGGCTAAAGAAAGTTGTGTAGCCAGGCTGGCTCAGTATCTTGTTCATAGTATCTTCATGGAGAACTCAACTCTTCGCCTCTTCTCTTCTTTCTCTTCTCTCTTCTCTTCTCTTCTCTTCTCTTCTCTTCTCTTCTCTTCTCTTCTCTTCTCTCCCCATCCTTCAATCTGCAGCCTTTTCCCCAAGTCAGCTCAGTTTCTTCCAGAGTAAGCACATTTTTTTCCTCTCTCCCCCAACCCATTCACTGCTTTCTTAAAGAAACAGAAAGACACTAGATATCTGGATACAAGAGGCTGAGGCACCAGGGTTAGCTGATACTTGTGAACCTTTTGTTTCTATGTCCCATCGAAAGAACCACATGTAAGCATTTAACTTCAAATTTCCATACAGAATCATAGATTTGAAGATAATTTCTTATGAATTCTTGCAGTAGAACTGTAAGCTTTTAAAGTTTTTTTATGTTATTCTGTACATGCTGGGTCACATCTGTTACTTTACGTAGTTGCCTTAAAGGAAAAACAGCTGTTCCTTCCAATTAGATTACTCTGCTGAAGCTTAAAGCCAGCTTTGCATATTCAGAAGACCAATTGTGCCTTTTGTCGTGGTCTAACCCCAGCCGGCAACTAAGCTCCACACAGCCGCTCGCTCACACCACCCACAATGGGATGTGG